>NC_092286.1:15140735-15168235 GCF_036320965.1 Panulirus ornatus | reverse complement strand
AAGGGAAGGGAGCGGGGGGGCTGGAAATCTTCCCCTCTCTTTTTTTTAATTTTCCGGAAGCGGGAACAGAGATGGGGCCAGGTGAGGATATTCCCTCAAAGGTCCAGTCCTCTGTTCTTAACGCTACCTTGCTAACGCGGGAAATGGCAAATAGTTTGAAAGAAAAGAAAGAAAGATATATATATATATATATATATATATATATATATATATATATATATATATATATATATATATATATATATATATATATATATGTGTGTGTGTGTGTGTGTGTGTGTGTGTGTGTGTGTGTATGCGGCTATTATCATATATACAGTATGAGTTCTCTTCATGTTTGTTACAAGTTTGAGTATTCTTCTGTGAGTCTGCGTACCCATCTGTTGTCTAGTTTGGTCGGTCCCATGTTGGTTTGTCGTGTACCGTGTTGTAGGTACATACTGATATGTCTGGAGGTGGTGGCTGTCACTCCCATATACCACATAGCATGTTATTAAGGAAGATACTGGCTTCCCTGACGTGTAAATTCAAATTTACAGCCTACTTAGTTGACGTGTAAATTCGAATTTATAGCCTCCTTATTTGACGTGTAAATTCGAATTTACAGCCTCCTTATCTGACGTGTAAATTCGAATTTATAGCCTCCTTATCTGACGTGTAAATTCGAATTTACTGCCTACTTACTGGACGTGTAAATTCGAATTTACAGCCTCCTTCTTTGACGTGTAAATTCGAATTTACAGCCTACTTATCTGACGTGTACATTCGAATTTACAGCGTACTAATTTGACGTGTAAATTCGAATTTACAGCCTCCTTATTGGACGTGTAAATTCGTAAATTTTGTGGGTGTTCTGGAGGAGAATCTGGGTCTGGCTGAGGTCGTTAGCCACGATGAAGATCCCAGGTCCTCAAAGTTGCTGTCGTAAATTACAAGAATATTCCTGGTCGTTCGACTGTATACTTATCGTTTTAGAGAATGATGCTATGGAGAATCCAATTGGCTGTGTTCTGTAAACTTAAAGGCATCTGATCTCAATAGATAATCTTGCATTTTGTTCCTGTGGAGATTTTTGTCGTCATGTCAGTTCTGAATAGTGTTTTTTCAAGAAGGAATCGAACATGTCTTTTCTACTTCTGTGTTGGCGAATCTGCCCCTAATGATAATAAGGGTCTGCTCCAGGCTTTGGGTTTCGTCATGAAATTGCTATGAAATATGCTCGTTGGAGATAAGGTTTGGCCAACACCAGTTATGTATCCTTGAGGGATATCCATCGGTAGCATGACGGTGGCGTTCAAGGAAGAATGTCTAGTTCAGGAACACGTTCGTTTCATCTCAGTTCATCCATCTGTGGTGATCAGGGCAGAGTCGGTGTCTGTATCTTCCCCTAGACGGTTAAGATGATCACGCGTCACATACCATGAAGATGTTGTCTTCAGCAGTGGCGAAGGATGGCTGGTCGGAGGGAAGGTACTTGACGAATGTTGTCTTTCAAGATGGCTCATGTTGACGAGGGCTGGTCCTGATGGTCTACCCATCGCTCTGTACGTTTATGTAGCGAGGAACGAGGATCCATCAGTGTCCATGAGCGTAACTTGGGTCCTGCAGGCAGAAAGGAGCGGGGAGTGTTAAGTGCTTATGTGGCTGTACGAGACTGGAGAGAGAGAGAGTCCCAAATGATAAATAATGGGGAAACTCATTAAGGACATTAGTGTAAAGAGTTTACCCCGGTGATTATGTGGTGGGCCAATTAGGTCTTGTAGAACGAAAGATTTAGCTCAAAAAAAAGAAAAGATACAGTTCATTTCATTCTTCACAGTCAGCGGAGGATATCGTAACCCAGGGCACGATGCTCGTATCTATCTCTTCCCTGCAGATGGCCTGTAAGTCCTATTGGGTAACGGCGACGAAAGAAGAAGGTTAGGCTTAAAGCAATATGGAGGAGTAGCGGACCGTGCGAGATTACCGTCACGAAAGGGAACCATTGGCAGAGATATATAGGCTCTCACTGTAGGGTAGGGAGGAGGCTTCCTCAAACATATCAAAGTCAGTCAGGGTTTTTTTTTTCCTTTCGTAAAGAAGCTGTGATAGGTTAGTTGTATGTGGGTCCTTTTTGGCAGGGAGCGTTGGCCTGGTAGCAGCAGGTCTGGTAGCGGTAAGACGGGTCCCAGGAGGTCTGCCGGCAAATGAAGTTGAGATCCTGCGTGCCATCGACGGTGAGAAGTTTTGGGAGAATGTAAGCCACCTGGTGGCTGCAGGGGAGGACAAGGTGTAGCAAGTAAGGGAGCAGGTACGGCGATCTCGAAGGCCCCCGTTCATACTGAGGTCAGCCCAACTATATTGGAGGAGCTTCCAGTGGGAGTTTTACCTTAAGGTAGGTGTAGGGTTTTCTCTGAAGGTGAAGCTTCCGTTTTCTTACACACACACACACACACACACACACACACACACACACACACACACACACACACACACACACACACACACACACAAGGGGCCGTCGTGATGCGGTGGCTAGCGTTACTGACCACAAATCAGCAAGGGCCACATCTGGGTTGGACTTGCATGAGTTGGAATTCTGGGTATGGCCGTTGACGCACACCTAGCCCAGGTGTTCATCCTCCCTTCGGGGCTGGTCGATGAATGGGTCAGATACCAAGCTTAGGCTGGGATGGGTGTGTGTGTGAGTGTTTGTATGCGTATGTATACATTAAAGTAAAGACATCATACAGATGCATAAGGTTGTGAGACGGGGCAACACAAGTGTAAGACTCTCTCCCCGTAACACGCAGATTGTAATCATACAGTAATTACATACCGCATTCCCCCCAACCCACCTTGATGGCATGATTATACTGTCGCTGCTGAAGGTTAATTAAGGACTTTACCTGATCATCTACTAAATATCCTACGCATGGGTAGTACCCTGTGGGCTCTAGAGGCGTAGTAACGGTGGATTAGAGATGTGAGGATAGATTCCGGTACATCAAACCGTGAACGTTCTCTAGGTAAGGACCTGATGGGAAGGAAGTCTGCCAACCTCTTGCCGTTAACACTGCCCGGTATGATGTAGTGTGCTCTCTCTCTCTCTCTCTCTCTCTCTCTCTCTCTCTCTCTCTCTCTCTCTCTCTCTCTCTCTCTCTCTCTCTCTCTCTCTCTCTCTCTCTCTCTCAAAAACAATATATAAGACTGATGATGGAAAGGAACTCACGAGAGATAGACCAGAAAGAGGTGAATAAGGTAGCGAGCAAGAGGCAAGGAGACAGAAAGTAAGAGTTGGGAGTAAGAGGAGTGACGTTATCATGGATCCTGATGAAGAGTGACAGGTGCTACGACTGGTGGGGAGGGAACCTGAAGTGTGGCAGGTGGGAGGAGCTTCATCGTCTGCTGATAACCAGTGACTGAAGAAGTAGAAGGTGCAGGAGGAATAGAGAGAGCCAGAGGATGGAGCTTGGAAGGAGTACTTGAGGTAAGAGCGAGGATGTATAGTGAGGGTTAGAAAGAGACGAGCGTTCTCTCTCTCTCTCTCTCTCTCTCTCTCTCTCTCTCTCTCTCTCTCTCTCTCTCTCTCTCTCTCTCTCTCTTCTCTTCTCTTCTCTTCTCTTCTCTTCTCTTCTCTTCTCTTCTCTTCTCTCTCTCTCTCTCTCTCTCTCTCTCTCTCTCTCTCTCTCTCTCTCTCTCTCTCTCTCTCTCTCTCTCTCTCTCTCTCATGGTAGTGGACTGAGTGTGTGTGTGTGTGTGTGTGTGTGTGTGTGTATGGATGAAGCTCATTTTTCTGTGTCTAGGCGTTTCCAGGACTCTTGGTCATTCAGTCCATTCACCGCCGTCCACCAGTGATGGATGCGGGTGCCGCCCAACCATTTAAGTTGTCTATTGCCCTGTGTAAGAACCATAAAGCCTTTATTTACCACACACACACACACACACTCACACACACAGTGTTCAAGACACCAGCGCTGCACATAGTACTCTTTTAATGTATCTTAGTAAAGCCATAGGCACACCACCAACACTTGAGAACCTTATTTCTCGAGTGTGGAACAAAATCCCAAATCCCACAGGAAAATAACTTTGGGATGGGATTTTTGCATTATCCCGTTGGCGAGGTTGAGTCAAACAGCGCTCCATTGCGCTGGGCTACGAGAAGCAGAAATGTATACGGGATGAATTCCCTCCTCCTCCTCCTCCTCCACCTCCTCCTCGTCTCCCTCCTCTCTATACCTTCCCCCTTCCTTCCTCCTACCCATCCTTTATTCCTTTCCCTTTCCCCCTCCCTTCCCCAGGCCACTGTACGTGTTGGGTAATACCGGGAACTTTAATTCCTCCAGGATGAATAATGTAGACAAAAAGTTGATTATATTCAAAATGTCCTCTGCAGTTTAGGCTGGGCCCTGAACCCAGACTCCGTCTTTTCTTTCAGAGTTGGTTCTGTTTCCCTCCTCTCTCTCTCTCTCTCTCTCTCTCTCTCTCTCTCTCTCTCTCTCTCTCTCTCTCTCCTCTCTGTTTCCATCGGCTGTTGCCAGTGGGGGATTAAGGCCTCCTCCATTCAGGTTCCAGATGATGGAATTAGTGGTGATGATAAGAAGAAGAAGACCCTACCAGATCCACGCGTCTATGACACGTGAGGATTTTGCCGAAAGCTGTTGTGGTAACAGTGAAGGAGGCATGACGGAAGGATGGGTCTGTTTCTTCCAGGGAGTCCATCAGGGTGGAGTTGTCTTGGAGGGATACTTCTGCTGGTTCTAGAGAAACATCAGGGTGTAGAGTGTTGGTCGGATGTGTCTCTTAGTTCCAGAAAACGTAAGATGGATCTGTTTTTTTTTCCAGGGAGTCATCAGGGTGTTGAGAGAATGAGAAGGAAGGCGTCTGTTAGTTTCAAAAGTCATCTTGGGTGTACAGTGTTGGAAGGATGGGTCTATTGATTCTAGGGAGTCATCCGGGTGTAGAAGGTCTCAGAAGGAGAGGGGTCTACTGGTTCCAGGGAGTCAACGAGGTGTAGAGAGCGTTGGAAGAATGTCACTGCTGCTTCCAGGGAGTCATCTCGATGTTCATGGTGTTGGAAGGATGGGTCTTCTAGTGCATCGAGGGAGTCATCAGAGTGTAGTGTGTTAGAGGGAAGTCTCTGATGGTTCCAGGAAGTCATCAGGGTGTCTTGTGATGGAGTCATCCGGGTGTAGAAGGTCTCAGAAGGAGAGGGGTCTACTGGTTCCAGGGAGTCAACGAGGTGTAGAGAGCGTTGGAAGAATGTCACTGCTGCTTCCAGGGAGTCATCTCGATGTTCATGGTGTTGGAAGGATGGGTCTTCTAGTGCATCGAGGGAGTCATCAGAGTGTAGTGTGTTAGAGGGAAGTCTCTGATGGTTCCAGGAAGTCATCAGGGTGTCGTGTGTTAGAGGGAAGCCTCTGATGGTTCCAGGAAGTCACCAGTGTCGTGTGTTGGAGGGAAACCTCTGATGGTTCCAGGAAGTCATCAAGGTGTGAGGTGTTGGGGTGTGTAGTGTGTTGGAAGAAGTCCTCCAGTGGTTCCAGAAAGTCACCAGGGTGTCGTGTGTTGGAAGAAATCCTCCAATGGTTCCAGAAAGTCACCAGGGTGTTGTGTGCTGGAAGGATGCCTCTGATAGTTCCAGGCATTCGTCACAGTGGAGCGTGTCTAGGGAATATTAAGTTATACATATGGCCCGTTTCCTCACAAAACAGGAGCAAAGTATGTAGATCACGTAGGAGAAGTTAGAGGGGCGTCTGCTGACGCTGCTAAAGTTATCTGATTATCCTCCTCGACCCAGAATAGTGGAGGAAGTATTTTGCTTTCATAAGACTACTGAGTTGTATAAGTACTTTGTGAAGGAGTTCAGCAGTTTCGCTCCCCCCTCTCACTAAGTTACTGGAGAAGGTTGGGGGTTGAGCCACAAACTTATGACAGACAAAGAAAAGTTGAGGAGGAGACGGAGTGAGTATTCTGAAGCGATCTCAAATTTGTTAGCTGCTAAGGTGACAAATGTGGGACGTGTTGAGTGAGTCAGTTTCCATAATAATGGAAAGTACTTTTATGTTACAAACAGCGTAGCATATTATCTTAAGGTATACCTTTAGGGTAGTTCTTTTAACCTTTTCGTAATCGTTTTCCTTTTTCAGCATTTCTCTTTTTATCAAGAAATTCCTTTAATTAACCTGTATTATCTTCCCAATCCCCCGTGAATCTTCACCGTCCGTTTTCTCGTCTTTTTTCTTAAGGGAAATTGTGTAGCTTTATGAACAGTGTTGTGGCAATCCTTAGCCAAGCTGAGGTTACAGGTGAATGGGCTCCGCTTGTTAGTTATGGACCACTGGGTCCTCCCATTTCCTGCACGATGGTTAAGGAGCATTTGAGGTTGAGGGGATGCCCATTGGAAAGGACACCGCGTCAAGGGAAAGACAAACTTGCTAACTTGCTAACTTTGAAAGACTAACTTGCTAGCTTTGAATGACTAACTAGCTAACTTTGAAAGACTAACTTGCTAACTTTGAAAGATTAACTTGCTAATTTTGAAAGACTAACTTGCTAACTTTGAATGACTAACTTGTTAACTTTGAAAGACTAACTTACTAACTTTGAAAGACTAACTTGCTAACTTTGAGATACTAACTTGCTAACTTTGAAAGACTAACTTGCTAATTTTGAATGACTAACTTGTTAACTTTGAAAGACTAACTTGCTAACTTTGAAAGACTAACTTGCTAACTTTGAGATACTAACTTGCTAACTTTGAAAGACTAACTTGCTAATTTTCAGAGACTAACTTGCTCATTTTCAGAGACTAACTTGCTAACTTTGAAAGACTAACTTACTAACTTTGAATGACTAACTTGCTAACTTTGAAAGACTAATTTGCTAACTTTGAAAGACTAACTTGCTAATTTTGAAAGACTAACTTGCTAACTTTGAATGACTAACTTGCTAACTTTGAAAGACTAACTTGATAACTTTGAAAGACTAACTTGCTAACTTTGAGAGACTAACTTGCTAACTTTGAGAGACGCACTTGCTAAATTTGAGACTAACATGCTAACTTTGAAAGACTAACTTGCTAACTTTGAAAGACTAACTTCCTAACTTTGAAAGACTAACTTGCTAACGTTCAGAGACTGACAGTTAGGTTGCTAACTTTTAGAGACTGATTTGCTAACTTTGAAAGACTAACTTGCTAACTTTCAGAGACTAACTTGCTAACTTTGAAAGACTAACTTGCTAACTTTGAAAGACTAACTTGCTAACTTTGAATGACTAGCTTGCTAACTTTGAAAGGCTAACTTGCTAACTGTGAGAGACTAACTTGCTAACTTTGAGAGACTAACTTGCTAACTTTGAGAGACTAACTTGATAACTTTGAAAGACTAACTTACTAGTTTTGAAAGACTAACTTGCTAACTTTCAAAGACTAACTTGCCTACTTTGAAAGACTAACTTACTAACTTTGAGAGACTAACTTGCTAGCTTTGAAAGACTAACTTGCTAACTTTGAAAGACCAACTTGCTAACTAACTTTGAGAGACCAACTTGCTATCTAACTACCTTAGAGAAGGAGGAGGAAGATCTAAACACGTCACTTGTTAATTAACATGTTAACTACCTTAGGGAAGGAGGAAGGAGATTGAAACACGTCATTTGTTATTTAACATTTTTATACAAAATATTTCTTCTTTTTTTTCATTTCTATACAACAGGAAATGACCGTCCGATGTCCAGAGGATCGGGAAGGCTTACTGTGAGTAGGTCTTTGCCACTCTGGTGGACCCTCACCATAATTATTTTACATCATATGATGAACAAGACATTTTCTGATTAGGTTTGCAAGTCATAGACACATGCACACACTCACTATGGGGTATTTACTTTTATATCATCTTTTTTTTTGTGCGATAAACTATGAGGGGGATGTGGTACATCCGATCCTTAAAAACGACGGGTCATCTAAAGTAAATCCAACACATAAGTTGTGGTATTCGATTCGAATAGACTTATGATGTGTCATGGACCTCGTACTTATGACTTTTTCTCTTTTTCTTTTTCTTTTTGTTTACATAGTTTTCTCTTTTTCTTTTTCTTTTTGTTTACATAGTTTTCAAAACACTCTTCTACACACTGGCGATGCCATTCTGTCTTCCCGTCATAGGCCACTCAAATGAGAGTTCTTTCTTCAATATCGGTTCTGTGGAACTCAAATGGACAACCAATTAATATTAATGAATTTGCTTCCAGAGTATTTACACTTCATCCCCCGTTTTCTTTTAAGTGTAATTTAGGCCTCACTAAGATAGATAATATTGATTTTAGAAATTTCCCACATGTAGTGCATCTCAAATTTCCTTCTTTTGTGATTTGATTTCTCACACAGTATAACCATCCGACATGCCTTCGCACATATTCTACCAAGACATCGGACTGAAACCCAACGTTACATGTATTATACAGACAAAGAAAGCAGAACTGAAATGCTGATCCAACATCTTCAGTCTTTACCTGTAGATGTGACCAAACGAACGTCCGACAGGTGAGAACCGAAGGAATAAACTTTGCCCTTCACATCGACCTTAAACTCGAAGCGAACACCAAACATCATCCCTGTCGCTTTACCAGCCTCACATTCAATAAGTTATGAGGGTTTTCAAGTGGTGGCTTCCTTCTGAGTTGGCATCCATGTCCAGGCGTGGCATCACGGGGACCACACGACCTTCCTCTACTGATTCTGGCGGACTAACGCTAGAAACGCCATACCTGGACCATCACAACGAACGTGGAACGAAACAGCGGATGATAACACTCGGATCAACTTGGGAGATGCGCGACCTCGTCTTGTGTTCCTCTGCACCTGTCAAGTCCTTCTGTGAGACGTCTGCCCGAGGTTCCTTTCCCCCCCACCCTCACTGAGGATTGTCGGGTCTCAGCTTGAAGCCCCATCGATCAGCGTCCATTCCTAGTTGTCCTAGGCACTGTCTCCTGCCTGCTTGCTCCTAGCGCTCCCGTCGCGGTACTAGGAGTCGTCTGGGTCGCTGGTGAACTTGTAGCTGCAGCCGGTTAGTCCCTTTAACTGGTTGGGAGGCACTTCCTCCTCGTAAGGTGCCACCCTCTGCTTGCTCATCTCGACACGTACCTGCGAAAGGTCATCTGGTGAGGTTTTATGGCGGGACACAGAGAGTGGGGAGAGGGTAAATTGGGAGCTAGGGTGACACATGTCTTGTTTCTTTCTGAGAGACTTGGAAGCAAAGAAAGGTTAGAACATTCGCCTAACAAGTGAGGAGAAACAGAGCCAGAGGTTTGTGTGTGGTGATACTAGATTATCTGGGGAGATACAGAGGTAGAGAAAAGTTGGGAGGGTCACAGAAGTGAGGAGTGTAGTACTGGGGATGACAGAGAATGAGGGGACGAACACACATTTGTTATAGGAGTGTAAACCTAGGGTAAGGCAGGGGTCGTGGGTGGCGCTGAAGCAAAACGAAGGTAAAGAGGATTCTTTCTCGCTGAGTAAAGAAAACGGCACAAGTAAAGGAGAGGGTGGACAACGATCTAAGTGGGAGGAATACATGAAAATCTAATAGTTAGGGCACATAGTTGGAGGTCGAGCAGGGAACTGTAATACATGTTTGAAATATTGTTCACTTCAGTCTGCGTACGTGCCTATTTGATTATTCAAATCAAATTTAAGACTAAATACTTATGGGGAAAAATAGACTTATTAACCTGTCTGATGATAACATGCCTTGGAAAATTACGAGCAAAGCTTCAATAAAAGACTGACGAGAAGCTCTTAAGATAATGTAATGGTAACGTAAAGGTTCCTTATTTTTATGCTTCCCAGTTACATCTGAGCAGCTCTCCCCTGTTCTCCATCAGACACGTTGCTACGTGCTCTTTGCGTCATCCCTGTGTCAACCCTGTCCTGTATGAACCAACATGATGCCTTCCTAATTATACTCTGAACCTCATCACGATCGTCTTGTCACTCGCTCACTTCAGTTCACATGTCTCCTTCCTCATTTCCATCCAACACAGTCATCTCATCACCCGTCCACCATTCTTAACATTTACTACCCCAACCTCAACGCCTTCCACTCATTTCACTGTTGCTGTATCTTGGTATGTCGTCCTTGTACTCGACGCTCACACATGGTATCTTGACAAGGTAGACCCATTTTCTTTTTCTTTCCCCTGACTTTGTTTTCTGATTGTGTTGTTCCCATCTTGACTTCCATCTACTCTTACCTTCACAAACTTTCGTTCTGTATCGGTTTCTTCTTTGCTCCCAGTTTGATTATTCGACCCAGTCACCCTGCAATTCTGAACAGCGATTCTTGTCTATATCTTTTCCCCCCCTCCCATCCTAGATATCTACAGTGTCACACATCTTCGTACTGAACTGGTGTCTTTCCTCAGTTCATTTCTTATCTCCACTTGGGAACGGCATTGAGTCGTACTCTGGAACGGGAACGTCTTGGAACTGACATTGACAACATATCATGATACCCCAAGAGAACGAGGAGGTTAAAAGTTATAGTTTCCCCTCTTCTTCACGCGATGGTAGACGATTTTTTTTTTTTTTTTTGACATTTCTGGGCTCGTGTGGCTGTACAGATGTGTGCTCTGGGGGATCCAGAATATTCAGAGAAGGGTTTATACTCGAAGAAAATCACACATATATCTTCAAATTCATGTAATAATGTACTGGGCCGAGATATTCCAAGAAGCCTTGAATGATTGATGCATTTCATGTCAAGGTTGTAGAATCTCTTGGGAGGAATTATTCACGCTTCTCGAGTTAAGTTGCTCTTGGCTTTCAGGCGAACCCAAGCACCTGTTATGGGCAGCCATGAAGAGGGTGTGCAACGCTCGTGAAATACATAAATTGAAATGCTCATGTAAACGGAGTTTGATGGTCTCTGGCGTGAATTCTGTGGTCTCTGCGTTTGGTAAAACCAATTGGTCACCTCAGGTCTGTGTACGTAAATCCACCCACATGTCTCTTCCATATCAGCATGTCCATCTCACAGCATTATCATTATCATCAGTTGTCGCCAATTTCTTTCGTTCGCCTTTCGTCCAACCACACCGTCCTTCCCTCTCCTCACTTTCTCATCATCTTTAGCACGGAATGAGTCGCTCCTCTCCCTCCCTCCCTGCGACTCACCTTCTCGACGTCCCTCATCACTCGTAGCAGGTTCTGGCCCGCCAGCATCTTCAGGTCCTCAATAGACCAAGACGAGTCGGAAAGCAGCTCGGCGAAGAGATGCGGGTAGCGCGACACGTCCTCCAGTCCATTAGGCAGCCTGTGAGGAGAGAAAGAGAGAGAGAAAGAGAAAGAGAGATGCTCTGACGTGGAAGATGAGGGACTCTTGCAAGGTAGAGAGAGATGAAGAGAGACCGAGAAACAGGAAAGAAAAAAAACATGGGGAATCCAGACAACACAGGGCCCGTTGACCCATGTCTAGATGGCCTGAAGGAGAGAGAGAGAGAGAGAGAGAGAGAGAGAGAGAGAGATGGGGTGGCGCTGTGATGTAAAACGTAGTAAAGTATAGAGAAGCAGCCACTGTGAGGGGAGTGATAATTTAAGAGGACAGAGGAGATACATAACATCAAAGGAGTTATAGACGTGAATATGTGTCGGAGAGCAGAGTGTCTTCAAGAAGAGAGAGAGAGAGAGAGAGAGAGAGAGAGAGAGAGAGAGAGAGAGAGAGAGAGAGAGAGAGAGAGAGAAGGAAAATAAAATAGAGGAATTCTTACAGCCATAACAGCAGCCGAGAGAGAGAGAGAGAGAGAGAGAGAGAGAGAGAGAGAGAGAGAGAGAGAGAGAGAGAGAGACAGAGAGAGAGAGAGAGAGGGGGGGGGGGGGAGGGGGAGGAAAATATAATAGAGGAATTCGTACAGTCATAACAGCAGCCTCTCAGGAGAAAGAAAGAGAGAGAGAGAGAGAGAGAGAGAGAGAGAGAGAGAGAGAGAGAGAGAGAGAGAGAGAGAGAGAACAGAGACACTGCCATCCATCACCACGCCAGTTTGTGACGAAGAAGAGAAGGGAAAAGATAAGGAGTTTGGAATGTTGAGGTGGATGGTCGAGGGGGGAAAGATTGAGGACATTTTGGAAGAGAGAAGGAAGAAGCGTGAGAGACGGGAGGGGAGGAAGATAGGGGAACACGAGGAGGAGGAGGAAGAGTAGGAGGAGGAGGAGGAGGAGGAAGAGTAGGAGGAGTAGGAGGAGGAGAGGAGGAAGCTAGGGAATGACAAGGGAAGGAGGGGGATTAAGAGGGAAGGAGAAAGCCCAGAGAGAAGGAGAGAACATCGAAGTCATGCATGGCCATGTATACCATGTTACTGGTCATGTATACTATGTTGCTCGTCATGTATACCATGTTACTGGTCATGTGTACCATGTTGCTGGTCATGTATACCATGTTACTGGTCATGTATACTATGTTACTGGCCATGTATACCATGTTACTGGCCATGTACGTAATGTTACCGGTCATGTATACCATGTTACTGGCCATGTACGTAGTGTTACCGGTCATGTAAACCATGTTACTGGCCATGTATACCATGTTACTGGTCATGTATACCTTGTTACCGGTCATGTATACCATGTTGCTGGCCATGTACGTAATGTTACCGGTCATGTATACCATGTTACTGGCCATGTACGTAGTGTTACCGGTCATGTATACCATGTTACTGGCCATGTATACCATGTTACTGGTCATGTATACCATGTTACTGGCCATGTACTCCATGTTCCTGGCCATGTACGTTGTGTTACTGGCCATCTACACTATGATACTAGTGTTGTGCACCATGTTACTGGCTATGTACTCTTATGTTACTGGCTGTGTACATCATGTTGCTGGTCATGTTCATCATGTAACTGGTCATGTTCATCATGTTACTGGTCATGTACATCATGTTACTGGTCATGTACATCATGTTACTGGTCAAATGCATCATTTTACCGCCATGCACAGCAAGTTACTGGCAATATGTACCATGTCACTTGTTATATATACATATTACTGGTCATGTACACAATGTTACTGGTGATGTACACCATGTTACTGGTCATGTACATCTGTTACTGGTCATATAAGCAATGATACTGGCAGTATACATCATATTGCTGGCTATGTACACCACGTCATGTACTAGTCATGTACACCACGTCACTAGCCATGTACACCACGTCACTAGTCATGAACACCACGTCACTAGACATGTACACTGCGTCACTAGTCATGTACTCCACGTCACTAGTCATATGCACCACTTCACTAACCATGTACACCACGTCACTAGCCATGTACGCCACGTTACTAGCCATGTACACCACGTCACTAGCCATGTACACTACGTCACTAGTCATGAACACCACGTCACTAGACATGTACACCACATCACTAGCCATGTACACCACGTCACTAGTCATGTACACTACGTCACTAGCCATGTACCCCACGTTACTAGTCATGTACGCTGCGTCACTAGTCATGTACACCACGTCACTAGTCATGCGCACTACGTCACTAGCCATGTACTCCACGTCACTAGTCATGTACACCTCTTCACTAGTATGTACACAACGTCTCTAGTCATGTACACCATATCACTAGCCATGTACACCACGTCACTAGCCATGTACACCACGTCACTAGTCATGTACACCACGTCACTAGTCATGTACACCACGTCATTAGTCATGTACACTACGTCACTAGCCATGTACATCAAGTCACTAGTCATGTACACCTCGTCACTAGTATGCACACCACGTCACTAGTCAAGTACATCATGTCACTAGCCATGTACATCACTTCACTAGTCATGTACACCACGTCACAAGTCATGTACACTACGACACTAGCCATGTACACCACGTCACTAGTCATGTACACCTCGTCACTAGCCATGTACACCACTTCACTAGTCATGTACACCACGTCACTAGTCATGTACAGTAAGTCACTAGCCATGTACACCATGTCACTAGTCTTGTACAGTACGTCGCTAGCTATGTACATTTCGTCACTAGTCATATGCATGTCTTCACTAGTCATGTACACCACATCGCTAACCATGAACACCAAGTCACTATCCATGTACATCACGTCACTAGTCATGTACACCACTTCGCTAGCCATGTACACCACGTCACTAGTCATATGCACCACTTCACTAGCCATGTACACCACGTCACTAGTCATATGCACAACTTCACTAGCCATGTACACCACGTCACTAGCCATGTACACCACGTCACTAGCCATGTACACCACGTCACTAGCCATGTACACCACGTCACTAGTCATATGCACCATTTCACTAGCCATGTACGCTACGTCACTATCCATGTACACCACGTTACTAGCCATGTACACCACGTCACTAGCCATGTACACCACGTCACTAGCCATGTACGCCACGTCATTAGCCATGTACACCACGTCACTAGTCATATACACCACTTCACTAGTCATGTACACCACGTCACTAGTCATGTATACCACGTCACTAGATATGTACACATTTATCACTTGTCATGTACACCACGTCACTAATCATGTACACCTCGTCACGAGTCATGTACACCACGTCACGAGTCATGTACACCACGTCATTAGCCATGTACACCACGTTACTAGCCATGTACACCACATTACTAGTCATGTACACCACGTCACTAGCCATGTACACCTCTAGCCATGTACACCATATCACTAGCCATGTACACCACATCACTAGCCATGTACACCACATCTCTAGCCATGTACACCACGTCACTAGCCATGTACACCACATCACTAGCCATGTACAGCACGTCACTAGTCATGTACATCATGCCTCTTAGCCTCACTTGTTGACACCGTCGAAATCAGCGCCAATCCCGACGTGCTGGACGCCAGCGATCTGTCTCACATGGTTGATGTGGTCTGCAAGAAGAAGAAGAAGAAGGACATTATAACTTTTATTACTTTCTCACATAGATTATAATTTCCTGTGCCACAGTGAAGGCCTCGACCCTATGCATGTATGTACTTCTGAACTCACGAGACTTTATATATGTACTCCTTCTGAACTCACGAAACTTTATATATGTACTCCTCCTGAACTCACGAGACTTTATATATGTACTCCTTCTGAACTCACGAGACTTCGTAAATGTTCTTTCCTCCACAGCTGTTTCTAACCCCTTGCTGACCCCTACCCTCAAATGATTTCCCAGAATCATTAAAAAAAGAAAAAAAAGAAACACATTCTCTCCTAACCCCATCTCATGTTTTTTCCCCCCACACTCTCCATAGTGTAGCTTCGATGCACCAAATCATTTCCCCTGCCTCCTGTCTTCATATTCGTCGTCTCCATCCTTCCATATACCCCAGACTCCTCACCTTCCACTAAACCCCTTGTTTGGCAGCCTTATTCATTTCACGGAGAGCGTAAGGTTACTGCAGCTTAAAAGAACGTCTCTTGGTAATCAATTAGCGTAGGTTTTATTCCCACTAACCTTCACCGCCAAATGTAATTCTTTCCTTCCTTAACTATATTTGGAAAGTGAACTTCGATGCAAGAAACGCTCAAGCTTATATATATATATATATATATATATATATATATATATATATATATATATATATATATATATATATATATATATATATATTTATATATTCATACTATTCGCCATTTCCCGCCTCAGCGAGGTAGCGTTAAGAACAGAGGACTGGGCCTCTGAGGGAACATCCTCACCCGGCCCTCTTCTCTGTTCCTTCCTTTGGAAAAAAAAAAAACAATGAAATGCGATAAGTTCCCAAGTGCACTTTCGTGTAATAATCACATCATTATCAGAGGAGGCGCAAGAAAGACATATAACAGTCAGTTGATTTACAACGAAGAGACGTAGCTAGGACGCCATTTTGGTAAACTTGTTTACCTTTTCACTTATGGATGTAATGTAATCTACATCTTTTCCTCGGGTAATATGCATCTGAGGGCTGAAGGAGACAGCTTATACATTCTTTCCTGATTACGTTGTTCGAAAGAGACGATTTGCGGTAAAGTGCATCAAAGCCTCGGCCTATACTCGTGTTCCAAAGACTCTTGGTTTATATCCTCGAGTATCGATATGTATTACTACGCCTGAGTGTGTGACTGCTGGGGTTGTATTGCCTTGAAGTGAACACCTTGGAGACCTAAAGGGTATATGTGTGTGTGTGTGGGTGTGTGTGTGGGTGTGGGTGTAGGAGTGTGTGTGTGGGGGAGGGTGTAGGAGTGTGCGTGTGTGTGACAGGGTTTAGACGAGGGAAGCCGAAGAAAACTAAGGTGCTTAGGAAAATGGGGGGGGAAGGAAGGGTTATTGGCTCAGAACTACTGGTCGAGTACAGGGGAGAGCTTATGGTGGAGAAATAAGTAGGGTGTGGGGTGGCTAATGCTGCAGAAATGGTGGGGGTGCTGGGAAGGGAGGAGTTTATGCTGAAAGGAAGTTGTGGGGGTGTAGGTGAGGTTAGGTTTAAAAGGTAGGTTATGATGGAGAAGTAATGGGGTGCATTGGTGTCGACTTTGGGGATATGCTGGGTTACAGGGAGGTAATGCTGTAGACAGGATGAGGTTATGGGGGAAATATGTTTGAGAAATACTTGGTCAAGTGGACGATATGTTGGAGAAATGATGGGATACAGGGTGGATATGTTGGAGATATGATGGGGTACAGGGAGGATATGTTGGAGATATAATGGGGTACAGGGAGGATATGTTGGAGATATAATAGGGTACAGGGAGGATATGTTGGAGATATAATGGGGTACAGGGAGGATATGTTGGAGATATAATGGGGTACAGGGAGGATATGTTGGAGATATAATGGGGTGGAAGGGTGGTGATGCTGGGGGTATATTGAGGTGCAGGGAGGGTATGCGAGACTGGGGTGCAGGGAGGATATACGAAACTGGCGTGTAGAGGAAGTTATGATGGCTGAATACAGACACAGATTCAGACGAAGCTTACGATGTCAGACACAGATTCATAGGACTTCAGTCATCTCTTATGAAGTTAGATGAAATGATGAAAGGCATCCAATTATCTTAAAACACAAGAGATTAAGTGTGATGCCGCTCACGTATCTTGACTAAGAGGTAGGAGCAAGAGGGTTGCTAGAATAACTTCCCTCCTCCTGTGTCATCACTTACTGTAGGCTGATGAGATGGAGGAGGTTGGGTCAGTCAACACACCTGAATACATCAATCCTAGTTGCCCCCACAGACCCATGACCCTCAAGTTCCCACTCCTGACCCATGACCCTCAAGTTACTCCTCCTGACCTATGACCCTCAATAGTTACCCCTGCTGACCCCATGACCCCCAATAGTTACCCCTCCTGACCCATGACCCTCATTACTTACCCCTCCTGACCCATGACCCTCAATAGTTACCCTTACTAACCCATGACCCTTACATGTTACTCCTCCTCTCCCATGACCCTCAACCATTACTAACCCACGACCCTTAACAGTTGCCCTACTGACCTATGACCCCATGATAGGCCATACTCCTCCCATGACAGAAGAAGTTCCTCTGCATACTATGAGAGCAGCATCACACTCACTCTGCTCGTAACAAAGTCCAGGAAATGTGAAGGCAACCCAGAGATATTTTTGTCCATAACTCAGAGGGGACTTGAGTACATAGTCTGGATAAAGTTAAGCTTAAGCTTAAGCCACGTAAAGATCAAGCTGATCTTGTGTCTGACCAATGTATAATAGGAATTCCACATCAAAATAGAACATTTACCTTTCCTTCTCTCACTTATTTTTTTTTTTCTCACCATAATCTTAAATTTCTGCAAGGCAACAACAGATGATACGAGTGAAATAAAGACACTCTATTTCTCCTTCTTTCATAACTTGATCACGTCTCCTTCCTTGAGATCTTAATCACGTCTTGTTAAGAATAATTGCTACCCTCTCGAGACCCTTCATTAACTAAATTACCTCAGTTCGGTCACTGATATGAATATGAATGCATTTGCTCGCTGATATCTAATCATCCCCGAACACGAGCTTTCCCCAGTGGGGGCCCATCACAAATGAATTGCCACACGTCCCACAAGTTTTGGGACGTCCCTGGGACCATATGCGCAGCGTCCCATTTCATTATATTTGAGGGGAGTTCGTATACGTTCACTGGAATGTTAGGCTCCTTCTGAGGGGTTAGTGAGGGGTTACAGGTCTCCAGTCACGTTCCTCGTGACCCAGCACACCAGCAGCGCCTCCTGCAGCAGCCGTGGTGGTGGTGGTGGTGGCTGGAGCAGCTGTAGTGTCTCTCAGGGGTGAGGTTATGACCACTGAGAGAGAGATATATATGAGAAAGAAAAAGGGAGAAAGGAGGAAGAGAAGGGGAGATACACACACACACACACACACACACACACACACACACACACACACACACACACACACACACATACAAATGTACAAGCAAAAATAGAAAGAGGGAGATCTGATAAAAGTGAGGTGAG
Source organism: Panulirus ornatus (assembly GCF_036320965.1). Lineage (NCBI taxonomy): Eukaryota > Metazoa > Arthropoda > Malacostraca > Decapoda > Palinuridae > Panulirus > Panulirus ornatus. The sequence goes on along the minus strand of NC_092286.1, from coordinate 15,149,716 downwards.
GAAGATCGAGGAAGGAGGATGAAAGGAGGGAAGGATGGAAGGAAGAACAAAGAGAAACATGTGGAGGTTAAGGTGGAAAGTAGACAGTCAGAGGAATAAGTGAAGACATATACCCAGAAAAGAGATTGATAAAGGTGTTGGTAAACAGAGAAAGCGATAAAGATGTGGAACATGATAAGCAAAGACACGATGAAAAGCATTTCATGTTGTACACACACACACACACACACACACACACACACACACACACAAATAAGCAAACAAACATAAAGGAGGAAATCGAAATTATGAACCTGGGGCTTTGCAGAGGAGGAGTAGATAGATAAGAAGATATCTTTAGGTTAAAGAATAGATACCATATGGAGTAGATCGATAAGAAGATAGCTTTAGGTTAAAGAATAGATACCGTATGGAGTAGATCGATAAGAAGATATCTTTAGGTTAAAGAATAGATACCATATGGAGTAGATCGATAAGAAGATATCTTAAGGTTAAAGAATAGATACCATATGAAGTAGATAGATAAGAAGATATCTTCAGGTTAAAGAAAAGATACCATATGGAGTGGATAGATAAGGAGATATCTTCAGGTTAAAGAATAGATACCATATGGAGTGGATAGATAAGGAGATATCTTCAGGTTAAAGAATAGATACCATATGGATAGTGTAAATCAACTTGAAGAGAGAATATTAGAACTTGAAGATATTGTGAGGGATTATAAAAAATGCCAGGGAACGTTGCGAAAAGTTGATACTGTGGGAAAAGAAAATGTATGGACGGACATGACAAAGAAAAAAAAGGATTAAAAAGTTTAAAGATACATACAAAGTGAGATAGTCAGAAAGTAGTAAAACTTTCTCAGTCTTGAAAAACTTCGTAGATTACCGGGTTAAAAAGCAGGAGAATACGTGCAGGCTGGGACTGAATGAAAGCAGGAATTCACAGTGAAAGAAGGATATTATTCAGGAAATCCAAATGTTCGTCTTGATAAAATAAAAATTCAATGTTGACGGAGACAAGGACCAGGAGCTAGAGGTTCAGAGGTTTGAGATCGAGGTGGGAAAGTTCAGGTGGATCAGGGGGCCCGGAAGAGGGGAAGAGGCAAGAGTGCCTTGTAACCCTCGCTCTGTGGACGGAACGAGGATGTCGCAGTGGGGAGGGTGGTTCACGCAACAGCGACAGAGGGCAATCAGGCAAGTGTGTGTGTGGAGCAGGTGGCGGCGGGAGGCTAATGAAAACGCAGACCATCCAAGTCAAATGGACACTCGTGACCCTTAATGAAACAGAAATATGGACGAGGTGTGTGTGTGTGTGTGTGTGTGTGTGTGTGTGTGTGTGTGTGTGGCGACTATAGAAGATAACAGACAAGTGAACTGCATGCTCCTCAATTGACGGAGGCAGCACAGAGATAAGCTAACAGAAGTAGGTCGGTGGAGGTCTTTTGGGCTGCTGGATACAGAATATAATTCGACTTAAAGAGGAAATGATGAGTAAGGTTAAGGGATGTAGTCATAAATGAAGCTGATAGGATGGAGTTCATACACACACGCACACACACACACACACACACACACACACACACACACACACACACACTAAATCTATATCCCATAAATATATGATTTCAATATGCCTACGAGTTTTGAATCTTATTACTACAGGGATAATCACAGCCTTTGCAAGCGTTGCAGCAAGACATATATTGACCGAAATAAAGTGTCCCAATGCATCAGGTTAAATTGGTTAACATCGAAAAACATTTTTATCCAGATTAATTTTCTTCGATATCATTTCATATCAGATAAGCAATAGTGATATTTGTGTGTACCTGGTTTCGTAAAGCTCGGGCGCAGATACGATAGAATAATTTAGCATCTTCAGCCTGAAAGAAGTCTTTGCTTTCACCATCATCAGACTTGGGATGGAGCGGGTAAGAGGCTTGGTTGGATTCAGCCAGACGAGACGGGAGGCAATATAGAGCTTTACTTCGAACTGGAGAGGCCGAGTAATGAGAGAGAGAGCGACGCACCACAAGCTCATCCAACCACAGATAGAAGCCTCTGGTCCGTATGATTGAGGAACCAAAGGCAGTTCTACGTTTTAACGTCTGCCCAACATCACCCAACATCCTTTGTGTCCTGTGGACTCCCATCTTCCCAACATCACCCGACATCCTTTGTGTCCTGTGGACTCCCATTTTCCCAACATCACCCAACGTCCTTCGTGTCCTGTCGACTCCAATTTTTGGGATGAGATGTTGTCTTCCCACATCACCTCCTTTGTGTGATGTCGCTTCCGATGTTTGGAGATGAGATGTGGCAAGAGTCCCCTCTTGTTTTTAAGGGACTCAGGTCTCAGTAATGCAGGAAGAAAATGCTCATTTCGATCCGGTTGTCTTAAACTACAGTTTCAGGAGGAGCAACTTAGCTGCACAAACTTTTGAAGTTAAAGCTGTCGTAGTTTGAACGTTCTTGTCTGTGGAGATTTTCTTTATTTTCTCCCGGGCAAAACTTTACTTTAGAATATACGATCTGGTCTCTGTCTCCTGGGCGCTAGTGGGAACAGCCGAAGGTGAACAAGAACGCACCCAAAGCAGAGTTCGCCACGCACTCTGGAACACCCACAAGGTGGGGGCAGTGTTGGGGGTATATGCCTGGGTCCAAGAGGAAGCCAACGAGGGACAGCCTCGTCCCAAGGCTCTTAGGGTCCATGAAATTTCCGATGGAATTCAATAAAATGTCCGGGCCATCATTAAGTTATTTTGGACGTTGGTAAAAGGGTCCAATCTCTCACATAATCCAATCAAGGTCGGCTGTGAAAGAAATGACAAAAAAAAAAAAGAGATTGACCCACCAGCGTGTTGAGCTAAAGGCCGTCTCTCATAACATGATGAAAGAATAGTGAAACTGATAATGAAATATCAAAAGATAACATATTTTCTCGTGATAACGTTAGTGATAAAAATCATTACAGTTTCCCATAAGCATGTTAAAGTAAATAAAAACGATGTTGTTTTGGAAAATATGGCAAACATATTTTTAGATAAGATTCGACCATGTTTGCAGTTTTCTTTCAGTATATTTATGCGATAGATTATTAATCTTCGTTTGTTCAGTGGCTTTAGTCATAGATACTATTCATTTTTTTTTTAATCTATTTCCACATCTCATTAACATTTCAAGGTTTCTAAAAACCCCTTTATGTTTGTTCCAGCAATAACTGCTCCGTTACCTACCGGCAATAGCCACTGAGCGAGCTGCAGGGAAGGTATACCATGGATCATACGAAGCCATTTATAAGGTATGTCCAAAATACTCTTAATGTCAGATACCTTTTTCCATCTCAGAGATATTCATTGTCTTCAAAAAAAAACAACATTCGTCTTGCAAGTAATGTTTTCCATTAACAAAAGCTTCTTTCGATTTATTATTCATGTCTATTGATTTTTGGTTAATCGTAGTTGAAGATGTAGTTTTGATTGGAAATATCTGGTGACTATAGGACGAACCTATTGTTTACGAGAACACGTTTTGCGACAGATCTCTGTGTGGGGGGGTGTTGGGTGCATGCGTGCTCCTTGGTCATGCGTATGCATGCGATCTTCCGTAGGAGGTGTGAAGCCGTGCCCGTGTTTGACCTTACCTGCACGTTGTGTCGCGTGCTGCGTGCCTGTGTGACCTGGCGCGCGTACCATGCTGGTCTTCAGTGCGTGTGTGTATATATATATGTGTGCGTGCAATGCCTTCCACATGTATGTAGTTATGTGTGTGTGTGTGTGTGTGTGTGTATAGGGAGGTAGTTGTACACTCGTGGGTTCCATCTCTTGCTTGCGTATGTATATATGTAGTCACCTATTTGGACAATGTGTTGGTGGAGTTCTACACACGAGGGACACAAGTCTCTTCTTGGTCTTTCCCTACGATCATGCCAATCTATTTTTTCCAGTTATTGTATGCTAATCATCATTCACATTTTCATCACCTCACGTACTCCACACATCCATCTGCTCTGGTGTTCTAAGATCACTTTTATGCCTCTGTATTTAAGGGGTCCTTGCTTAATTTCTTGTTATGGTCTGTGGTTGCTTGATCTTGGAACCTTTCTAGGAACTGTTCACTGTTCAATGTCGACATCATCAAAAAAGTGCAGAAACGTGAAGGTTGTGGTCAAGGTATTACCCATTTTACTCTTCTTTCTTCTGCGGTGATTTTCACTGTCTCTGATTCTCAACTGTATCTAGGTCCTTTTGAATTCTGGTATCATCATCATCATCATCATCATCATCATCATCATCATCATCATCATCATCGCCTTCCTCTGGACCTTCTCTAATAGTTCAGTGCGACCCACTGAGTGTGTTGACTGAACTATGGCATCATCAGCAGACGTATTCAGGTTTAAGTCCACTCCTTCAGGTAAGTCATTTACACAGATGAAGAAGAGCATTGGTTCTGGAGCCGCTCTATTCTCGACGGCTCATCTGACCTCAGTCCTGTTGTGTTCTGCTGCACAAAGGCGACTTCCTACTCAAGGAAGGAGGTCTATCCCTTATTCCCACCCAAGCACCCAGTTTTGTTTTGTTTTCAACCAACGTACCGTGTGGTATGGTGTCAAACGCATTCTGTAACTCACTTGAAGGTAGAAATCTACCTCTCCCTCCCTTTCGATCAAAATGGAATTCAATCCCACTTATGAAATTAATATATTTCCTACTCATGACTTCATTTCCTTAAATAGTATTTTTCTCTCATTTAGGTAATTCTCTCTCTGCAAAATCTCAGCTGATTATCTTTTTCAGTGATTTGCTCTTCCCGCTCGTCAGAGACATGTAGTTTAGCGGCCTCCTACAGTGTCATTCTCTACAATAATTTAAGGGATCAATCAAGCGTATGTGCCGTCACTTTAAGGAGAGACTTTAGGTGCGCCATGAGCCTTAAAGGGGTGAAACCTCTCTGGTAGACTACCTGATTATAGCTTTCTAGCTTTTTCAGTATTTTCCATGACCTCTTCCCCATCCTGTGTCGCTGGATTTGGGGCTATTGTGTCTTTCAGAGTGAAAACACTGTGTGTGTGTGTGTGTGTGTGTGTGTGTGTGTGTGTGTGTGTGTGTGTGTGTGTGTGTGAAGCAGCCAGAGACCATTTACCTGCTCGCTTGTGTACTCAAGCATGCCGGCACGTGTGCTCCTACGTTAGCGTGTGAACTTACACGAGCATAAAGTCTTTCATGGGCGTGGTGTTCCTGTGCGTGTGTGTATGTGTGTGTGTGTGTGTGTGTGTGTGTGTGTGTGTGTGTGTGTGTGACAATTAAACCTTCACTTGTGATCGTGAATGTGATCCTTGCAATCCAGTTGATCACACAAACCAAAAATCTATTCCGAATTCTCATAGAAAAATAAAAAGAGTTGAAAGCACTTAACTTCTTGAGGACGATTACGAACTTCCGCAAGATGGAATTAGAATATTACAATAAGATTAACGATACGTAACCTCACACGCTCGAAGCATGTATTCCATGTATTCCATCCCACATAATGCCATCACGGTCTGCCTACGGCGTCAGGGTGAGGAGTGATATATATATATATATATATATATATATATATATATATATATATATATATATATATATATATATATATACATATATATATATATATATATATATATATATATATATATATATATATATATATATATATGTATATATATATATATATATATATATATATATATATATATATATATATATTTTTTTTTTTTTTTTTTTTTTTTTTTTTTTTATACTTTGTCGCTGTCTCCCGCATTTGCGAGGTAGCGCAAGGAAACAGACGAAAGAAATGGCCCAACCCCCCCCCCCCCATACACATGTACATACACACGTCCACACACGCAAATATACATACCTACACAGCTTTCCATGGTTTACCCCAGATGCTTCACATGCCTTGATTCAATCCACTGACAGCACGTCAACCCCTGTATACCACATCGCTCCAGTTCACTCTATTCCTTGCCCTCCTTTCACCCTCCTGCATGTTCAGGCCCCGATCACACAAAATCTTTTTCACTCCATCTTTCCACCTCCAATTTGGTCTCCCTCTTCTCCTCGTTCCCTCCACCTCCGACACGTATATCCTCTTGGTCAATCTTTCCTCACTCATTCTCTCCATGTGCCCAAACCATTTCAAAACACCCTCTTCTGCTCTCTCAACCACGCTCTTTTTATTTCCACACATCTCTCTTACCCTTACGTTACTTACTCGATCAAACCACCTCACACCACACATTGTCCTCAAACATCTCATTTCCAGCACATCCATCCTCCTGCGCACAACTCTATCCATAGCCCACGCCTCGCAACCATACAGCATTGTTGGAACCACTATTCCTTCAAACATACCCATTTTTGCTTTCCGAGATAATGTTCTCGACTTCCACACATTTTTCAAGGCTCCCAAAATTTTCGCCCCCTCCCCCACCCTATGATCCACTTCCGCTTCCATGGTTCCATCCGCTGACAGATCCACTCCCAGATATCTAAAACACTTCACTTCCTCCAGTTTTTCTCCATTCAAACTCACCTCCCAATTGACTTGACCCTCAACCCTACTGTACCTAATAACCTTGCTCTTATTCACATTTACTCTTAACTTTCTTCTTCCACACACTTTACCAAACTCAGTCACCAGCTTCTGCAGTTTCTCACATGAATCAGCCACCAGCGCTGTATCATCAGCGAACAACATATATATATATATATATATATGCATATATATATATATGCATATATATATATATGCATATATATATATATATATATATATATATATATATATATATATATATATATATATATATATATATATATATATCAGTCGACTTCACAAGGCCTCCAGAACGACGTAAGGTCATTTCTAATGGCATAAACTATGCAGGCTCAGAGCGGTAGGATCAGCGAGCATCAAGCCCCCAGATAGAGGCGGCGAGGGTGGGCCATCTGAGGCCATGACTAATTCATCACCTTGAAGGGTCGGATGTGAGGGAGATAAGGAGAAGGAGGGAGGGAGGAGGATGGAGAGAGACGGACGGGGGGGAGCACACACACACCTCTGCAGTCGGGTGGTTCCTTGCATGATGCAGCGAGCCAGCAAGCATGCCAGAGATTATCTCCGGGAACAGAGGGGTGTCATTAGCAGTGTTCTGGCCGGCCTCCCTGCGGGCCATTAGTGATGCGAGGCACTAGGGGGTTCAGTAGGTGTGGAGCTCGCGCTCTCTCTCTCTCTCTCTCTCTCTCTCTCTCTCTCTCTCTCTCTCTCTCTCTCTCTCTCTCTCTCTCTCTCTCTCTCTCTCATATATATATATATATATATATATATATATATATATATATATATATATATGTATATATATATATATATATATATATATACATATATATATATGTATGTGTGTGTGTGTGTGTGTGTGTGTGTGTATATGTTTATATGTGTGTTGGGTGTGTGTGTGTGTGTGTGTGAATGGGTGAGTGGGTGGGTGTGTGTGTGTGTGTGTGGCGTGCTCATTGGCTGTAACGTGGTGCTGGAGCATGAAGGTGTTGGCTCTTGTTGTGACCAGTTGATTTTTTTCTTCTTTTTTATTTTGATAAGAAATAACAACCAAAAAATAAGTTACCAAGATGAACCTTGGTAAGGTCATGATATTTGACATTTTGATGAAGGATTGAAGACAATACCTTCCATGGCTTTTCATGTTCGCTGATTCAGCAAGTAATGTTTATAAGAATAACAAGAAAGAACAAAAAGACAGACAGACAGATGGACGGAAAGAAAGACAGACAGACAGACAGACAGAAATAGACAGACAGACAAACAGACAGACAGACAGAGAGAGAGAGAAAAAAGAAAGACACAAAAAGACAGAGACAGACAGAAAGACAGACAGAAGGTAGACAGACAGAAGATAGACAGGCAGAAAGACAGACAGAGAGACAGACAGACAGAGAAAAAACAGTGGGAGAGGTGGACTGAAAAGAGACGGATATGGATGGGAGCAACTGGAGTTACATGGAGACACACCCCCTTTGAGAAGCAGGGAAGCAAGGGCTGTAAAGGAGAGGTGGAGGAAGATGTGGGTGTATGGCACTTACCCACGACGTCCCTGACGGTGGCGTGCTCGCTGCAGGTGAGGAAGTGGTTGTAGAAGCTGACCATCACCACGCCTCCGTTCATCGCCTGAGGGGGTCAGACCACACGGGGAGGGAAGGAAGAACAAGTTAGAGTAAGATATAAACTATCTATTTTTTTCTCTTATCTGTTACTTAACTCTTATTATAAATAATCATTTCAGACCACACTGGGGAAGGAAGAACAAGTTAAATCAAGATAAAAAGTATCTTTTTTTTTCTTGCCTGTTACTTAACTCTTATTATAGTTCATCATTTCTTATCTTTGATTACTATCTTTTTCATTAGTTATTTTCGGTTATCTTACTTTATTCCTAATACTGATTATTTTCATTTTAGTGTAGCCCATATTCTTTCATCTTCTTGCTCTGCTTCATAATTTTCTCATATCTTATTTTTATAGACATTTTTATCTGTTACTGCCTGTTTTACTTCATCCTCCTCTTTCTACTTCTATCTTCTGTATTATACAATAATTAATGTTCTTTTTTGCGATATTTATTCATCACCTGTTGCCTTTGTGTTTATCAAGTCCTCTCCTCCCCCACTATCATCAAGTCCTCTCCTACCCCACTATCATCAAGTCCTCTCCTACCCCACTATCATCAAGTCCTCTCCTACCCCACTATCATCAAGTCCTCTCCTACCCCACTATCATCAAGTCCTCTCCTACCCCACTATCATCAAGTCCTCTCCTACCCCACTATCATCAAGTCCTCTCCTCCCCACCATCATCAAGTCCTCTCCTACCCCACTATCATCTAGTCCTCTCCTCCCCACTATCATCAAGTCCTCT
>NC_092286.1:15073235-15135735 GCF_036320965.1 Panulirus ornatus | reverse complement strand
ATATATATATATATATATATATATATATATATATATATATATATATATATATATATATATATATAGGCTACAAGGTTCCTATGAATATGTAATCAAGGGTTAATAATTAACAGTGATAAGGTAATGAACTTAGCCTCGCCATCCTAACATAGAACCGATTGACAAAAGTGTCAGACCTGGGGAGTCGAATCATTGATTTAGGTAATCAATGATACAGACCAGTTAACTAACCTTCTCTGACGGCGGTGTTTCAAACTCTAACAGATGCTTGGAATTCAGGCGATAAGGGAGAGAAAAAAACCTTAAAGGGATCTCTACTTTACCCCCTTAAAAAAAGGGAATGAGATAATTCTAGTAACTGACAAATAATCATATGGTTTTGGTTCCTTCTTCCAATCCCAAAGACTGTTAACTGTACACAGATCCCAATCAGAGTTGGTGATTCGTGATTCTAATCAGTAGGGCCTAAGATATTGGCCATTCGCTTCTGTATGTTGTCTAATTCCGGAGCTCTCGGTGTTTATCAAGCGGTCAGCCAGGTGGAAATGAAAAAAAGAAAATTGAATTTGAAGGTATAGTTATGCTAACTTCACTGGGATCCTGTGTATCAAATATCTGTTATGTGTTAATGAACAAGAAGATTGGCTAACATAGCGTCGTTCTATAGCTCTGCTTCTCTGTTTCCTTAAGTGAAAGTTCACTCAAGACAGAATTCCTAGGAAGCAAAGCTCCAAATGAAAAGATTTCAGTTATCATAACGTAATAGACATAGATGATAACGTAATAGACATAGATAATAACGTAGTAGACATAGATAATAACGTAATAGACATAGATATTAGTACGCGTTATGATTTATCTCAGCCTGAGGTGCGCTCTGAAAATAACTGGCACAAAATTATCTTGGGTAAGTTAAGTGGTCTCGGGGCATTACACATGACAGTAAGAGAATGAATGTGAACGGATGTGGCCTTTCTTCGTCTATTCCTGGCGCTACCTCGCTGCCTGGCGAAACGGCGATCAAGTATGGAAAAAAAATGTTTAACCAAGAGATGATTCTTTGAGATTCTCTACCCATGACAAACGCACCGTAAATGAAAACCGTTCGAAACTTTGTTTGTTTGTTCGTTCATTTTTCTTCTGAACGAGTTGTTTCCCAGAGAGTGTGGAAGAGGCAGGTGTCCGCTCTAAATACAGATCCGCCATTTGCATATTGAGTAGCCCTGTTGCATAGCTTTAAGCTTTCATACCACCACAGATGCGTTAATGACGCATTCTTGCTGTTTTTATAAACCCAAGCGATGAGTCGAGCTATTCTTGGCATTTATATTTTGAACGTTGCAATACCCTCATTTTCATTTCACCCGAGAAAATGAATTTCAAAATGTACGCCCCTTTTTTTTTTTTACCGATATTCATTTCTGTAGAGAAAATAACATTTTTTTTTTTTCTAGACGTCATTAAACAAGAGAGAAAAGTCACACAGTCCTTAACACTTAAGTTTGATGGATCGAATACTGAAGATATATATGTAAGACCGGAACTGATTCGTATTATGGAGTTCGATCCATTAAATGTTATGTTAATGAGTGAAGGAGTCCTTCTCATACTTCAGTAAACATAGCATCTCAATATTTCTAAGTTAGTATTCATTTTGTTCATTTGTCTATAGTTACCCCAGACCTGGTGTTGCCCAGGACCTTGCTAAAGGGCTCCTGCAGTCCAGGGTTGCGCTCCTTACAGTAGCAGGGAAATATAGGCACCAGTGGAGAGAGACTTTCCTCGCCAAAGGTGACATTCACCCGCAGTGTAATTTCGAGCTGGTGGAGTCCGGTAACACACGATGTAGAGTACTCATCAAGATAGCACCTACGCACACTGTATATACGAGTGTAAATTACATGAAATCACCATATCTTAAGCTCTGAAGGTCTCTCACTCTTGAAAGACTATGATTGCGAAACAAATGGCCTGAATTCTACCACCTTTGGCATTAGAGTGGTAGTGGTATTTCTTACCTCTGCCACTTACCATTGGGTGGTATAGTAGTATTTCTTACCTCTGCCACTTACCATTGGGTGGTAGTGGTATTTCTTACCTCTGCCACTTACCATTGGCAGTATTTCTTACCTCTGCCACTTACCATTGGTAGTATTTCTTACCTCTGCCACTTACTATTGGTAGTATTTCTTACCTCTGCCACTTACCATTGGATGGTAGCAGTATTTCTTACCTCTGCCACTTGCCATTGGATGGTAGTGGTATTTCTTATCTCTGCCACTTACCATTGAGTGGTAATGGTATTTCTTACCTCTGCCACTTACCATTGCGTGGTAGTGGTATTTCTTACCTCTTCCACTTACCATTGCGTGGTAGTGGTATTTCTTACCTCTGCCACTTACCATTGGTAATACAGTTAACCATAGGGTTCCCACAGCCTCATACCGCTCGTCTGTAGCATGTATCTTTTCGTGTTGCCTCGTATGAGGCGGCGTATGCTGGAGAGACCTCACGAAGGTTTTCCATACGAATGGATGAACGTGGAGGTTTTAGTTATTTCGTTCAGAACACGATGGCCTATGGATAAACCCACGAACTTCTCAGTTCAGTCTACAAATAAACCCATGAACTTCTCACTTCAGTCTACAAATAAACCCATGAACTTTTCAGTTCAGTCTACGAATAAACCTATGAACTTCTCAATTCAGTCTACGAATAAACCCATGAACTTTTCAGTTCAGTCTACGAGTAAACCCACGAACTTCTCAGTTCAGTCTACGAATAAGCCCAAGAACTTCTCAGTTCAGTCTACGAATAAACCCACGAACTTCTCAGTTCAGTCTACGAATAAACCCATGAACTTTTCAGTTCAGTCTACAAATAAACCTCGAACTTCTTAGTTCAGTCTACAAATAAACCTCGAATTTCTCAGTTCAGTCTACGAATAAACCCTCGAACTTCTCAGTTCAGTCTACGAATAAACCCACGAACTTCTTAGGTCAGTCTACGAATAAACCCATGAACTTTTCAGTTCAGTCTACGAATAAACCCATGAACTTTTCAGTTCAGTCTACGAATAAACACATGAACTTTTCAGTTCAGTCTACGAATAAACCCACGAACTTCTCAGTTCAGTCTACGAATAAACCCATGAACTTCTCAGTTCAGTCTACGAACAAACCCACGAACTTATCAGTTCAGTCTACGAATAAACCCACGAACTTCTCAGTTCAGTCTACGAATAAACCCATGAACTTCTCAATTCAGTCTACGAATAAATCAGTTCAGTCTACGAGTAAACCCATGAACTCCTCAGTTCAGTCTACGAATAAACCCACGAACTTCTCAGTTCAGTCTACGAATAAACCCACAAACTTCTCAGTTCAGTCTACGAATAAACCCATGAACTTCTCAGTTCAGTCTACGAACAAACCCACGAACTTCTCAGTTCAGTCAACGAATAAACCCATGAACTTCTCAGTTCAGTCTACGAATAAATCAGTTCAGTCTACGAGTAAACCCATGAACTCCTCAGTTCAGTCTACGAACAAACCCACGAACTTCTCAGTTCAGTCAACGAATAAACCCATGAACTTCTCAGTTCAGTCTGTGAATAAACCCATGAACTCAGTTCATTCTACAAATAAATCAGTTCAGTCTACGAATAAACCCATGAACTTCTCAGTTTAGTCTACGAATAATCCCATGAACTTCTCGGTTCAGTCTACGAATAAACCCACGAACTTCTCAGTTCAGTAACGTACAGAGGAACATGGACATAGCTAGTGGGGTATTTTTTTCTTCAAGATTGTGGACTCTGCCAACTCTGGTTTAGGTTTGTGTTCTCACGAGAGATTGTGGATGCTGGAGGGAGTCACTGAAACTACATGACTACGCGCCTTGTATGGAGAGTGAGTCGTGACACTGGAATTTCTCCTGAAGATTCTCTCTCTCTCTCTCTCTCTCTCTCTCTCTCTCTCTCTCTCTCTCTCTCTCTCTCTCTCTCTCTCTCTCTCTCTCTCTCTCTCTCTCTCCTTCTGGTTAACCTCTGCCCCCTCCCCCCCCTCTCTCTCTCTCTCTCTCTCTCTCTCTCTCTCTCTCTCTCTGGAACTTTTCCTGAAGATTCTATCTCTCTCTGGTTAACCCCTCTCTCTCTCTCTCTCTCTCTCTCTCTCTCTCTCTCTCTCTCTCTCTCTCTCTCTCTCTCTCTCTCTCTCTGTGCTGGGGCCAGTACTCACCACCCTCCTGAGGATGTCGTCGGGCACGTTCCTGGGGTTCTTACAGATGGAGTAGACGGAGGAATGGCTGAAGATGACGGGCGCTCGGGACACCTCCAGCGCCGCCTTCATGGTCGCCTGCGAGACGTGGGAGAGGTCCACCATCAGACCCAGCCGGTTCATCTCTCTCACTACTGTCTGGGGAGAGGAGAGTGAGAAATCCATCATCAGACCCACCAGTCGGTACATCTCTCTCTCTCACTGCTGGAGAGAGAGAGAGAGAGAGAGAGAGAGAGAGAGAGAGAGAGAGAGAGAGAGAGAGAGAGACAGAAAGAGAGAGAGAGAGAGAGAGAGAGAGAGAGAGAGAGAGAGAGAGAGAGAGAGAGACAGACAGACAGACAGACAGACAGAGATGATGGTGATGATGATGAGATATGAGAGATCTACTTACAAAAATGGCTAGTTCAAAAGGCCATCAGGCTAGTCTCTCAATCCAGTTCTCTGGGAAAGATATATGAGAGACACAAGAACACCAGCAGTCCAGAAGATACATATCTCTCACGAAAGTCGAGAGATAAAGATGAGAAAAATTTCATTTTTTTTTTTCATACAGACTTCGTGGGAAAAGCAGAATACGAAATGCAAAATCGTGGAAGCGAGGTTGCTGGAAAATAGAATTTAGAAACTCGTATTTCCCTCTAGCCATTATCTACTTCACAAAAATATTACTGTGGTTCCAACATTCTGTTGTTGATTAACATCGTGTATGCGTGGTGGCGAGAGAGAGAGAGAGAGAGAGAGAGAGAGAGAGAGAGAGAGAGGGGGGATGTAAAACGGAGGGGAAAAAAAATGGTCTTCTTAATGTTCCATTATTGCCAGAAGCCAAACCACCTGCAAAACATGTGTAATGATGATTAACATCATCACCCACACATTGGCCACTGTGAGGGCGGTGGGAGGGCATCGCAGTGAGCCGGTGTGGTAACACTGATGGAATATACAAACAAACCTCACCTGTTTCGTGGGAAGTCTCTCTTTTTTTCCCCACGAACTGTGGCGCACGGAAGGTCACCACGGATGGCCTACAGAGGGATGGAGGATCGAAAATAGACGGATAGAAAAAGAAAAAAATCGTGGCAGAGGAATGCATAATAAAGGTGGCAGCGAGGTAGGAATATATATATATATATATATATATATATATATATATATATATATATATATATATATATATATATATATACATAAAACGCAGACAGTCATATACAGAGAAATACAGACATACGCATACACAGGAAAGAGGTGTGAAGATATACGAAGAAGTTTATAGACAACTAGATATAGAGCACCAAGGTGGCCACGGAGGATTAGATAGACATACAGAGAGAATAGACGTTCAGACACAGAGCAATACAGACACAGACGCATCGAGGACAGATCTCCAGACACAGACGCATCGAGGACAGATCTCCAGACACAGACGCATCGAGGACAGATCTCCAGACACAGACGCATCGAGGACAGATCTCCAGACACAGACGCATCGAGGACAGATCTCCAGACACAGACGCATCGAGGACAGATCTCCAGACACAGACGCATCGAGGACAGATCTCCAGACACAGACGAAATACAGAGATAAAGAAAACAGAAATAAACAGGCTGAAGTACGCAGAAATACCGTTAACAAGCCAACGGTTACGTAGATGAATAGATATAACGAAAAAGAAAAGAATATGGATACAGAAATGAACGTACAGAAAAAAGGGTGACTGGGGAGGTTAGGTAGAAATGTACAAAAACCCAGGAGAAAAACACAGGAGATATCGGTGGTGGTGGTGGTGGGCGGCAGAATATGAACTGCTCCAGCGACAGTCGACTTGAGAGAGGGAGACACACGCCAAGTGGCCCGGATGCTCCGTCTCCAGTAATTGGGACGCGGGCGGGCGCGCGGACCGGAGGGAGGAAAAATCTCTACCACAACAGCAAAATGCGCTGACGAGAGTTTTTGTAAATGTTTAAGAGACAGGGCGAGGGGAAAGGTGGCGGCTGTGGTGGTGGCTGTGGTAGGGTGGTGGTGGGGATGTGGTGATGGCTGTGGTGGTGGGGAAAGGTGGCGGCTGTGGTGGTGGTGGTGAGGATGTGGTGGTGGCTGTGGTAAGGTGGTGGTGGGGATGTGGTAGTGGCTGTGGTAGTGTGGTGGTGCGGATGTAGTAGTGGCTGTGGTAGTGTGGTGGTGAGGATGTGGTGGTGGCTGTGGTAGGGTGGTGGTGGGGATGTGGTAGTGGCTGTGGTAGTATGGTGGTGCGGATGTAGTAGTGGCTGTGGTAGTGTGGTGGTGGAGATGTGGTAGTGGCCGTGGTAGTGTGGTGGTGGGGATGTGGTAGTGGCTGTGGTAGTGTGGTGGTGGGGATGTAGTAGTGGCAGTGGTGGTGTGGTGGTGGTGGTGATCGTTATGGTGGTTTTCGCATAGCTAATGGTGACAACTTTACATATATATATATATATATATATATATATATATATATATATATATATATATATATATATATATATATATATATGTATGTATGTATTGTGTGTGTGTGTGTGTGTGTGTGTGTGCATCGCCCACCACATGCCATGTCCCTCATCAGGTAAACATCACCAACATAAACATGGCTTGAGAAAAGCTTTTTCTTTCATCATCTCTGAGAATCGTGGCGAACGCTGACGCAACAAAGAACTATATTTGTTCCTTGACATTTTAATGATATGAAAAAAAAAAAAAGGAAAGGACGTGAGGAAAATAAGCGAATATTTCCCAAATGTGGAACAAAGAAAGGAAAAGATTAACGCCACAATGACCCGAGATGCGAGTGTTTGCGAGCGAGATATTGCCAGACAAACAGGTAAGATGAAAGAACGGCAGAGGATATATGTGATGTTCATAAGACAATGATTATGACAATGGTCAAGAGAGAGGAGGTACTTGTCTGCTAAGGGGATGCAACGTATCATATGTAACTATGTACAATCATTAACTGATAGAATAAGTAGTCAGAGAATAATACTACGTAAGGACAACTACACTCGATCGATTCTTGGATAAGAGTTTGGCAAGCAGCCAGCCCCCCAGTACCTACCTCCACTTCGGTACAATTCCAAAAATCTTTCCCCAGCAAAGAATTTTCGTGTGAACTGTTTACAACCGACGTATTCACAGGACATCGCAAGTAGTTACTTCATAACTACCCAATACATTCCCCAAGTAGGAGAAAAAGCTCGACCCTGCCTTACGCTTCAGCAACAGATACATACACACCCGTCCATCACGTACAGACATGACATTTACATGACATTTTCACACCTTAATGAACCAACACCACTAATGACCTTTGTTTATGACGCGGGAGATATTTCTTGAAAGTAAAGATAAGAACCCGACAAGGGATTAACAACCTCCTTACCAACTCAGCCTTGAACACCAGTCCATCAGACATACACCCCTCTGGAACTACACTCCCTCAGGCATGTAAGAGTTACGCTTTTTTTTCTCTCTCTCCCTGTGCTCTGGACATCAACCATCTTTCCAACATTTATAACATCGAATTAGCAAATCAGAGTAACCCTCGGGCCCAAGATGTAGGTTTCCATATCAAAGACAGTGAACATTTAGCTCTCAGTAGCCTTGCACTAACCCCACAAGGCCATACACGCATCACCACACTTCCTTGATCTATTTCTGCCCAGTGGGTGTAAATTCCCTCCTGAAGCGGTGATACAGCGAGTGGCAAATTACTTTTAATAGAAATTCCCATTCTTTACTCAGCCCTCACACAAGCCTCCATCATCTAAGTGCCCGATAAGGAATAGCAAATCAGGACAGGAGATTCAGAGCGAAACTCTACCGAAGAGAAATTATGCTAAGGAATGAATGATAAGTCCCAGAGTGCTTGCACAGTGGAAGTATCCACAAAGACAACACGGAGGATATGGAACGGTGAAGCAGGACTTCGAAAGCACTGAGATCGTCAGATAAGACGTGTGTGTGTGTGTGTGTGTTATCGAAGTCTGTCGATCCATGTCAGACGCATGGGTCTGATGAAGCCTTGCCACACATGCTGAGGGAGTGTAGAAACGTCTGAATCGCTGCGTGTTGGAAGAAGGGTTTAGTGCTATGAGGGCAGTGGAGAGCATATATTGTGCTTATTCTTATGATCAGAAAACTTCATTGAATTGCATTCAAGTTTACCATTCGATTGTGATCTGTAACACGCTAAGAAAGGAAAGTAATTAGCATTCGCGAAGGAGAAGCTTCTTGAAAGGCAACATACAGTAGGTTCATAGAAAAGAAACATTACATGACAAAAGTTCTTTTAATGTCATTGAATACATGCAGATAATAATGGATGGATGGACTGTATGTTCTTTAAGACTGGAAGTGAGCGCCTACCACCGTTCCACGCTAGGGGTGGGTGAAGATGCTAGGGTTCCAGGATTCGAAGATTACCCGAGTGTGAGGAGACAGCCGACACCTGTCAGATATAGTATCCTGGAGTAAGATGTTGTGTGCTGTGAGGCTCGTTCGTAAGGGTCGCTGGTATTCTAGGATATCTAGACTCCTACTTGAATATGTTTGTTGATGTCATAAAAGGAGAGAGGAATGACGAGGATTGAACCAAGCCTAGGACTGGCCAGGATGATGAACATTAACCCAAGGTGGTGCAGAGTAATGACAGTGGGTTATAGATGGAAGAAGAGGTAGTCCACATACTACTGATGCCTGGCAGGAACAGACTGTATGAATCGGAATGTGAAAGGAGCTTGGCTTGGGTGTTGATGCAGTATCCTCTCACAGCCAGAACTCCAAGTTAAGTAGATAGATAATTTACTGGATTATATTGAAATCACAGTCAGATACCTAAGGTCGGTATACTATTTGCCGTGAAGATTAACCCTAAATTACATTAAGCATTTGTGTTTGATCACCACACCTACAGAAACATGACGATCTAGTGAAGAAGGTTCAGATGAGAGGGCCACAAATAAGAGAACTGAGCTACACATTAGAAATATACGAAGACACACGATTATTACCATATGCCAAATCCTCAATCAGACTGACAGCGTCGGCGATGAACGGTCTTCTGAGGAATGAAGGAAGATCAACTTGAAGTATTAACGAGAAACTGAGACAGTCTCTTGTCAGAAAAGATGTAGAGAAGTTCTTCTAAAATGCAAGAACTTCAGAGATGAGGAACGACTGGGGCAGACCTGGCTCCCCCCTGCGCTGTACAAGTAGGTTATACAAACAGGTTGTCAGTCAGCCAAACACATCTGGTCCATTCCTGCCAGCAGTAGGACTGCCACTGTGACCCAGAGCTTCACAGGAGGAGCAACAAACCCCCCAGCTTCATTTTTCTGCTTTGGACCAGGGTTGTGTACCGTGTTCGTCCAGCCTCGCCTTGCCTTGCCCGTTGCAGGAAGTTTTGTGTTTGTCAACATCGTCCACACTAGCAACACAAACGACTTTCGGTTGTGTTTCGAAGGTTGGCGTCGATCGCAGACCAAACTGATGGACTTGCTGGTGTAAAAGGTGACAGCGTTCCAGAACATCTTTTGTTTCCAAAAGTGTAACAGAATTTCGAAGCCAGGTCTGCACCCTTCAGGACACAGCCTGTGGATGTTTTTGATACTATATCCATTATAGTTATCATTATCATTATTGTTATTACTATTATTATTATTAGTAGTAGTAGTGGTAGTAGTAGAAGTGGTATTAGAAGTTATTATTATTATTATTATTATCATTATTATTATTATTATTATTATTATTATTATTATTATTATTATTATTATTAATATTATTATTATTATTGTTATTATTATCATTATTATTATTATTATCATTATTATTATCATTACCATTATCATCATTATTATTATTATTATCATTATTGTTATTATTATTATTATTATTATTATTATTATTATTATTATTTTTTTTTTTTTTTTTTTTTTTTATACTTTGTCGCTGTCTCCCGCGTTTGCGAGTTAGCGCAAGGAAACAGACGAAAGAAATGGCCCAACCCACCCCCATACACATGTATATACATACGTCCACACACGCAAATATACATACCTACACAGCTTTCCATGGTTTACCCCAGACGCTTCACATGCCTTGATTCAATCCACTGACAGCACGTCAACCCCGGTATACCACATCGCTCCAATTCACTCTATTCCTTGCCCTCCTTTCACCCTCCTGCATGTTCAGGCCCCGATCACACAAAATCTTTTTCACTCCATCTTTCCACCTCCAATTTGGTCTCCCTCTTCTCCTTGCTCCCTCCACCTCCGACACATATATCCTCTTGGTCAATCTTTCCTCACTCATTCTCTCCATGTGCCCAAACCACTTCAAAACACCCTCTTCTGCTCTCTCAACCACGCTCTTTTTATTTCCACACATCTCTCTTACCCTTACGTTACTCACTCGATCAAACCACCTCACACCACACATTGTCCTCAAACATCTCATTTCCAGCACATCCATCCTCCTGCGCACAACTCTATCCATAGCCCACGCCTCGCAACCATACAACATTGTTGGAACCACTATTCCTTCAAACATACCCATTTTTGCTTTCCGAGATAATGTTCTCGACTTCCACACATTCTTCAAGGCCCCCAGAATTTTCGCCCCCTCCCCCACCCTATGATCCACTTCCGCTTCCATGGTTCCATCCGCTGCCAGATCCACTCCCAGATATCTAAAACACTTCACTTCCTCCAGTTTTTCTCCATTCAAACTCACCTCCCAATTGACTTGACCCTCAACCCTACTGTACCTAATAACCTTGCTCTTATTCACATTTACTCTTAACTTTCTTCTTCCACACACTTTACCAAACTCAGTCACCAGCTTCTGCAGTTTCTCACATGAATCAGCCACCAGCGCTGTATCATCAGCGAACAACAACTGACTCACTTCCCAAGCTCTCTCATCCCCAACAGACTTCATACTTGCCCCTCTTTCCAAAACTCTTGCATTTACCTCCCTAACAACCCCATCCATAAACAAATTAAACAACCATGGAGACATCACACACCCCTGCCGCAAACCTACATTCATTATTATTATTATTATTGTTATTATTATTATTATTATTATTATTATTATTATTATTATTATTATTATTATCATTATTATTATCATTATTATTATCATCATCATTGTTATCATTATTGGTTACCAATGATGGCAGCTGTGTCCTCAACACCCGTGATTTCATCATGTGTGAGACGGTGAACATTGTGGTCAACATCGACTTTATTATTCCCTGACTAGATAGATGCATCAGACTCCGGGTTCCCCTCCAAGAATCTGTGGCGGGTCTCTCTCTCTCTCTCTCTCTCTCTCTCTCTCTCTCTCTCTCTCTCTCTCTCTCTCTCTCTCTCTCTCTCTCTCTCTCTCTCTCTCTCTCACGCAGCCAATGTGCCCTACAAGTTCATCTGTCATGCTGCTGACGGCAGTAGACGCCTCTGGGGGGCCTTAGTTACGGTGAAGAAAGCAAACTACAGACACACACGCACGACCCTTGCGCTCAACATAGCACACGAAGAGCTTGCCAGTAAAAGGAATATCTATGTTACCAAGCGTTACCGGTGTGTGTGTGTGTGTGTTATCTTGTGCCCATCACCCAAGCGTCTTAAATAGATACGTAGTTGTTTATGATGTACCCTGCTTTTCATGAGTTTATGCTGAATCCTTACTCAGTTGCAAAGAGCTGTGTGATACACAATGAATATTATTCTTTCCACCTGATGCATTTCAAGCTCTACGAAATCTATCGACGGGTGATGTATTTGATATTAGATGATGATGCTGATGATGTTCACACAGGATCATGGTTGATAGACAGGTAATCGCTTCAATCAGTCCCATGTTCCATAACGTGATTCTGATCGAGTCATCTATGCTGTGGCTGGTCTACCAATGTATTGTGATGGGAAAATTCTCGTATTTCTGATTTTTGCATCATCGTTTCCCCCCCCCCCCTTTTTTTGTATATATTATGTCCACGCATATAATCACTCAGCCAATATATATACGTATATATATATATATATATATATATATATATATATATATATATATATATATATATATATATATATATATATATATATTCCTATGAGTCCACGGGGAAAATGAAACACGAAAAGTTCCCAAGTGCACTTTCGTGTAATAATCACACCATCAGGGGAGACGCAAGAGAGAAATATAATAGTCAGTTGATATACATCGAAGAGACGAAGCTAGGACGCCATTTGGTGAACAGAATATTTCCCTTAACACATTATTTATTAAAGACCAATGCATATTTACCACTCACTAGCTTTCTGTTTGCTTTCTTCAGCTTTTCTCACCAAAGGTTTTCCTTATCAGATAAAGTCTGAATTCAATGTCCTTTATTGATATTTACTCTCGTCTTGAAATACTCGAGACGTTTCGGGCACACGAGCACTGCACCTAAGTCAAAAAAATTATAAATTGTACAACACAATTTAAAGAACAAATCATAAATGGATCATATCATAAAGTGTTACAAATGAGAGCAGTGACGTCGATAATATGCTGATCGGTGGACCGTGTTCCCTCGGAGTTGATGTGTGGCAGTGTGGTCTGTAGGGGATCAAACCCACTGAGTCACCGGTTGGAGGGTTTGTCTGAGGTCTCCGCATCTGGGAAAGTCCGGAAGAGGTAGAGAGTGGTGGAGTCATTTGGGGCACGGTAGGCAATAATTGTAGAGTCTTGGCTTGTCCTCTACGTACTTTGATGATTTATGAAGGGGTTATAGTCTCTTTTGTACATGGCTTCTGTTATCTGCAGTCATGTAGGGTCGTGGCAAAGGTTTCAGTATTGTCAGGTTTTCAGTAAGATGCTAACGAGTGAGATTCATGTCATGTTACTGTTGTATAGGTAGTTTAGGGCCTCTATACTGAAGATGTAGTGGTCATACCAATGTGATTCACGTTGTTTTGAAGCTTACAACCTTCAACTGGGCAGATGTAAGCTACGTTGGTTGACCATAGCGGGTTGTTATTTTGTGAGAGGTTGTTTCTCATAATGTAGTCGCTAGTTTTGTTGTTCTTGTTAAATGACGTCGCTGAGACGATCATCAGGGATGTTGTAGGTAATGTTCCGCTATGTTGTTTTCAGGATACGTTCGTCTGCCCGATAGGCAATGGACGTCTGGTTCTTGTTGAAATCTCGATAAACAATTCCAGGTTGTTGTTGGCTATTATGAACAAGTTGATTTTGGACGACCACCCTTGTCTCTTTGTCAATAATTTCATTAGAAAAACCATTGTTAGCCAAAAGTTGCTCGACTCTGGTGATTTCTTGGTGGACCAGGTCCCATGATGACCTAGTCTTGTAAGCAAGAGTTAGGTAGGCTCTAAATAACGCTAAATTTGTACCTCTCGAGGCACTCACCTCCAGCGTTCAGTCACCCGCTCGAATTGGTAGTCTTACGATGAACGCTGGTGTGGTGTTCCCTAATATGAACCCGGATCTCTGTGTGTAGGTAGGGGATCTCGTTGTCTATATCCAAGTGAATCTCAGGACAGATGTCTCCTCCATAGATACATTGATAGATAGATAATAAAATAGATATGAATATAAATAGATGGATATTCACTTATCTAATTTGTTTATAATTACCTCAGGGCCTCTTTCTAAGAAAGAGTCCTGCTGTTGCCAAGGCCCTCTCTCTCTAAACACTCCCCCAGCCCAAAGCTGCGCTATTTCCAGCAGCAGGGAAATGTGGACTCCTGTCATTAAAAGGAGGCAAATGCGAAGGACATGGAGGGAGGTTCAAGTCTCCAGTGTGCTGAGGGTGGAGGGGCCACAGTAGAAAAGTCGATTACTGTTTGCACATAGCGTATGCCTGGTGACAGACTGAGGAAATACTGCAGAAGCTGCTGTCCGAGTTGTGGGGAATTTATCAAAGAGGATGTTGCGTGCTAATGCAAATAAAAGTAAGGTTGTGAGGTTTAGCAGGGAAGTTAAAGAGGTTGTTGTGAGTGCGAGTTTGACTCTTTCTTTTCTTGTTGAAGGCTCAAGTCACAGACTAAAGTCCACGTCAAGGCCAGGCCTTAGTTGAAATATAGAGAGAATTATGAAACGGAAAAAAAAAGAAAATTTTACGACTTTTGGAGGAAGTGAAAACCCTGTCTTTTGAAATGTGCCAGGTCATAGTTACTGGGAAAAACATGAGAAGGTTGTAAAGGTTCGACGTGTCGGGAAAGGGGCAGCTATCAAAACGGAGAACCAGGAGGATATGGAGTGTTTTATGTACTTGGGAGTGATTATGGCGGGGGATGGAACTATAGGAGCTGGGTTGAATCTTGTGTGGCTGAGGGATGGGAAAGATCTCTGGCGTATTGAGTGTGTGGAAGGAGAAGCCACCATCTGTGAGGGGAAGGATGGGTGTGTGTCTGTGTTAGTATGATCGTCCCGACGGTGTTGTGTGAGTGCGAGTCTTTGGGCCCTAAATGCTGATGGTGCTGGTGTACCTAAGTGACCTTCACACCAACGCTGAAGCCACTGGGATTAACCAAGCGACCTTTTCCGCCCTTGTTTTGCCGTGGCTGGGAGGTGGTGTAACCTGACGACCTTTTGTGCCAGTGCTGGCGCTACTGTATGACATTATTATGGGCGACTTCTACACCACTGTTGGCCGAGCTGGGTAGTAACCTGATGGCCGCCTGTCATGTCCACCTACCTTGCCGAAGTGTGTGAGGCCGCGCGGGGAGTTGGGGTCCTCCAGGTCCGTCTCCCTGGCTCTGGCACACTCAGCCCTGAAGGAGGAGATAAGGAAAGGGGAGAAACATCGTCAGGAGAACCTGCGTCACGAAGAGATCCATACCAATGATAACATTTTGCTGTCATTTCGCCTAATTTCTGGCTTTGTCATTCTGATGCACTAAATACATCTACGACATTAGGGATTTATATAATTTTTTTTAGTGTATTAAAGTAGATAAGATGTTTAGTGTTTAATACAGGTGTGGGAAGAGCAAGAGCAAATTGGCAGGTGTGAATATTTCCCCCTGGAATGATGCAGGTGTGTGTGGTGAGAGAGGTATAAGGCAATAGGTATGGGGACTCACCAGAGTTGCTGTGAGTGTAGGGAACTCAGTAAGGGGTAGGGAGTCACCGTGGGGTGTTGCAGGTGTGTGGATTCACCAGATGATGATGCAGGTGTGAGGATTCATCAGGAGTAGCTAGAGACGGCACACAAGTGTAGGGAATCACCAGAGGTGTTGGGGACTTACCATGGAGTGCTGCAGGTATGGGGACTCACCAGGAGTTGCTGAAGGTATGGGGACTCAACAAGTCTTAGGACTCTCAGAGGATGCTACAGGTGTGGGAACTCACGATGGGATGTTGTAGGTGTGGAGACTTACCAGGGGTTTTGCTGCTGGTGTGGGGGGCGCAGCAGGTGTGGGGACTCATTTTGGGGTGCTGCAGGTGTGGAGACACGTTAGGAGGTGCTGCAGGTATGGGGACTCAACCGGGGCTGCTGTAGGTATGGGGACTCACTAGTGGATTTGTTGTAGGTGTGGGAACTCATCAGAGATGATGCAGGTGTAGGGACTCATCAGGAGCTGCTGCAGGTTAGGGGAACTCACCAGAGGTGTTTTAGGTGTGGAGACTTACCAAGGGACTTGCTGCAGGTGTGGGGACATACCAGAAGGTACTGTAGGTATGGGAACTCGCTAGGGTTCTGCTGCAGGTGTGAGAACTCACCAGAGGGTAGAGCTGCAGGTGTGGGGACTCACCACTGGGTAGAGCTGCACGTGTGGGGACTTACCCGGGGGGGTAGAGCTGCAGGTGTAGGGACTCACCATGGGGTAGAGCAGCAGGTGTGGGGACTCACCATGGGGTGCTGCAGGTGTGGGGACTCACCAGGGGTGCTGCAGGTGTGGGGACTCAACAGGAGAAGAGTTGCAGGTGAGAGGACTCACCAAGGACTGTGCAGCAGGTGTGGGGACTCACCACAGGGTAGAGCTGCAGGTGTGTGGACTCACCATGGGGTGCTGCAGGTGTGGGGACTCACCACTGGGTAGAGCTGCACGTGTGGGGACTTACCCGGGGGGGTAGAGCTGCAGGTGTAGTGACTCACCATGGGGTAGAGCAGCAGGTGTGGGGACTCACCATGGGGTGCTGCAGGTGTGGGGACTCACCAGGGGTGCTGCAGGTGTGGGGACTCAACAGAAGAGTTGCAGGTGAGAGGACTCACCAAGGACTGTGCAGCAGGTGTGGGGACTCACCACAGGGTAGAGCTGCAGGTGTGTGGACTCACCATGGGGTGCTGCAGGTGTGGGGACTCACCAGGGGTGCTGCAGGTGTGGGGACGCAACAGGAGAAGAATTGCAGGTGTGAGGACCTACCAAGGATTGTGTAGCAGGTGTGGGGACTCACCACGGGGTAGAGCTGCAGGTGTGGGGACTCACCATGGGGTGTTGCAGGTGTGGGGACTCACCAGGGGTGCTGCAGGTGTGGGGACTCACCAGGAGTGCTGCAGGTGTGGGGATTCAACAGGAGAAGAGTTGCAGGTGTGAGGACTCACCAAGGATTGTGCAACAGGTGTGGGGACGCACCACGGGGTAGAGCTATAGGTGTGGGGACTCACCATGGGGTACTGCGGGTGTGGGGACTCACCAGGGGGGCTGCAGGTGTGGGGACTCAACAGGAGAAAAGTTGCAGGTGTAAGGACTCACCAAGGATTGTGCAGCAGGTGTGGGGACTCACCTGGGGGTAGAGCAGCAGGTGTTGGGACTCACCAGGAGGGTAGAGCTGCAGGTGTGGGGACTCACCAGGGGGGTAGAGCTGCAGGTGTGGGGACACCAGGGGGGTAGAGCTGCAGGTGTGGGGACTCACCAGGGGTGTAGAGCTGCAGGTGTGGGGACTCACCAGGGGGTAGAGCTGCAGGTGTGGGGACTCACCAGGGGTAGAGCTGCAGGTGTGGGGACTCACCTGGGGGTAGAGCTGCAGGTGTGGGGAATCACCAGGGGGGGTAGAGCTGCAGGTGTGGGGACTCACCTGGGGGTAGAGCTGCAGGTGTGGGGATTCACCATGGGGTGCTGCAGGTGTGGGGACTCGCCAGGGGTGCTGCAGGTGTGGGGACTCAACAGGAGAAGAGTTACAGGTGTGAGGACCTACCAAGGATTGTGCAGCAGGTGTGGGGACTCACCAAGGATTGTGCAGCAGGTGTGGGGACTCACCAAGGATTGTGCAGCAGGTGTGGGGACTCACCAGGGATGGTGCAGCAGGTCTGGGGACTCACCAAGGGGGGAGGGTAGAGCTGCAGGTGTGGGGACTCACCATGGAGTGCTGCAGGTGTGGGTGAGGGTCATGTAGCGAACACCCAGGTCTCGCAGTGCCCGCAGGACGCCCAGGGAGTTCTGGATGGCGTGGCCGCCCTCCACACCGATCAGGCTTGCGATGCGACCCTCCTTGAACGCCGCCTCGGCGTCTGGCGGAGGAGAAGAGGAGCGGGGTAGAGGAACTCGCCTTTTGGCAGAACAGACAACACGCAGACAACGCATCCATGTCGCTCCTGGTGGGAAATTATCTCTCTGCCGACACGATATTCGTCTTATTATCTATTTATCTATCTCTATGTATCTAGCTATCTATCTGTAGAGTCTGTATGGTGTTACCAGACTCCGCCTGCTTGAGGTTACCCCCGGGGGTGAAACGATCCCCTTTGGCGAGGTTGTTTCTTCGAGAGGACAGCCCCCGTCAAACATCTCACTCCAGAGAGACTCTACTTCCCTGCTACAGGAAGCAGCGCAGTGTTGGGGCTGCAGCAAACTTTAGAAAGAAACAGGGTAACACCAGGGCGCTTTCATACAAATTAGTCTTACATAAATAATGATAATAATAATAATAGTAATGATGATAATAATAATAATATTAATGATAATAATAATAATGATAATAATAATAATTATAATAATAATAATGATAATAATAATGATAATAATAATAATAATAATAATAATAATAATAATAATAATGATAATAATGATAATAATGACGATTTTAATAATGATGATAATAGTAATAATAATGATAATAAGAATGATGATAGTAATTATAATAATAATGATAATAATAATAATAATAATAATAATAATAATAATAAGAAGAAGAAGAAGAAGAAGAAGAATGATAATACTCTAATAAGTTTCTCTGGGAGTGTCTTCGTGTGTATGTGTGTGTGTTCATGTGTGTGTGTGTGTTTGTGTGTGTGTGTGTGTGTGTTTGTTCATGTGTGTGTGTGTGTGTGTGTGTGTGTGTGTACTTATGTTTGTATACGAGTGACTGTCCACTGGATACCTGGTGTATAGTCTTGCTGATCTGTTTGTGCTATATACATGTGTCTTCATCATAGAAGCACACACATACACACAAGCACAACTGACCATCAGCTCAAGTGTAACCGAATAAAAAAGATGATCTTTATTCTCCATGTTTATAATTCCTGGGGAGTCTCTTCTCCCACAGTGTCAGTCCCAGCTCTCCCACAGTGTCAGTCCCAGCTCTCCCACAGTGTCAGTCCCAGCTCTCCCACAGTGTCAGTCCCAGCTCTCCCACAGTGTCGGTCCCAGCTCTCCCACAGTGTCGGTCCCAGCTCTCCCACAGTGTCGGTCCCAGCTCTCCCACAGTGTCGGTCCCAGCTCTCCCACAGTGTCGGTCCCAGCTCTCCCACAGTGTCGGTCCCAGCTCTCCCACAGTGTCAGTCCCAGCTCTGTGGACTCAGCTCTCCCACATTGTCAGTCCCAGCTCTGTGGACCCAGCTCTCCCACAGTGTCGGTCCCAGCTCTCCCACAGTGTCAGTCCCAGCTCTGTGGACCCAGCTCTCCCACATTGTCAGTCCCAGCTCTGTGGACCCAGCTCTCCCACAGTGTCGGTCCCAGCTCTCCCACAGTGTCGGTCCCAGCTCTCCCACAGTGTCAGTCCCAGCTCTGTGGACCCAGCTCTCCCACATTGTCAGTCCCAGCTCTGTGGACCCAGCTCTCCCACAGTGTCGGTCCCAGCTCTCCCACAGTGTCAGTCCCAGCTCTGTGGACCCACCTCTCCCACAGTGTCGGTCCCAGCTCTGTGGACCCAGCTCTCCCAAAGTCTCGGTCCCAGCTCTCCCACAGTGTCGGTCCCAGCTCTGTGGACCCAGCTCTCCCACAGTGTCGGTCCCAGCTCTCCCACAGTGTCAGTCCCAGCTCTGTGGACCCAGCTCTCCCACAGTGTCAGTCCCAGCTCTGTGGACCCAGCTCTCCCACAGTGTCAGTCCCAGCTCTGTGGACCCAGCTCTCCCACAGTATCAGTCCCAGCTCTCCCACAGTGTCGGTCCCAGCTCTCCCACAGTGTCAGTCCTAGCTCTCCCACAGTGTCGGTCCCAGCTCTCCCACAGTGTCAGTCCCAGCTCTGTGGACCCAGCTCTCCCACAGTATCAGTGTCAGCCCTCCCATAGTGTCAGACCCAGCTCTCCTGCAGCGTCAGTCCCAGATGGTCTTCAGAACGTCTCTACGTATACCACGAAGTTCCTTCCTCCACAAGAAGCCCATTAGCGCCTCAACACCCATTTCTCCACGGTAATTACCTTGTTCTTCCCCTCTCCTTCCCTTCCTCCCTCCCTTCCTCTAATCATAGTCAGGATTGACAAGACATCTCATCGATGAGGCACTTTTGTCTTTACTTTTTTTCTTTCACGGACGAGCTCAAGAAGCAGAGGAAGAGCGAAGAAGGAGGAGGTGCTGGTGGTTGTGGAGGAGGTGGTGGTGGTGGTCGGGGAGGTTGTGGTGCTGGTGTTGGAGGAGGTGGTGGTGGTGGTGGAGGAGGTGGTGGTGGTGCTGGTGTTGGAGGAGGTGGTGGTGGTGCTGGTGTTGGAGGTGCTGGTGGCGCCGGCGCGACCGACTTACTTAACGTTACCTCCTGCATTCTGGTGAGGCGGAGGTATAATAATGCCCTGTCATTTGGTGATGGCCCGGCAGGGTTATCATTCCTCGACGTGGGGGCGAAATCTATCATACCCGGGTCTAGAGCGGAGGATGATAGTTACTGGGACGCCATCATCATCATCATCACTGTGATCCTCTTCCTTTTCTTCTCGTACCCGTGTCTTCCAGTCTTCCATGCACGGTCATTACGTCAAAGCAATATGTCACAGTATTTCTTCTTACGCAGATGATCTTGATGGTTACTTTGCTTTTATATTACTAGATTTCTCTATATCAAAATGTTGACCTGATGATATTTACTTATGGGTTAGAAGAATTAAGAAAGCAATATATACATAGGAATATAAAGGAATTCAAACAGCAGCAGACTCATTATTGGGTCCCTTCGACGCTGTGTGTGATAGTGGATGATGTCAGAAACTCACAGATTAGCGTGGTATAAGTTTAGAAGTGTGCAGATAATGAGGCACCAATATTGTAAGTTTGTGGACTTGAAGCGAAATCTTCATCAAGGGGGAGGGGGAAGGTATTCCATGTGTGGCGAGGTGGTGATGGGAGTGAATGGGGGCAGACAGTGTGAATTGTGTGCATGGGTATATATATGTATGTGTCTGTGTATGTATATATATGTGTACATTGAGATGTATAGGTATGTATATTTGCGTGTGTGGACGTGTGTGTGTATACAGTGTGTATGGGGGTGGGTTGGGCCATTTCTTTCGTCTGTTTCCTTGCGCTACCTCGCAAACGCGGGAGACAGCGACAAAGCAAAAAAAAAAAAAAAAAAAGATATATATATATATATATATATATATATATATATATATATATATATATATATATATATATATATATATATATACTCACATACTCACTTATGCATACACATACGAAGACATTACATACACATACATTGACATATTCATACTTGCTTGCCTTCATCCATTCCTGTCGCTACCCCGCTCCACGGGACAACAGCATCGCTGTACCCTGCTAGAGCCAGTTACCGCCAGGAATACAGACAAAAGTCTCTAGCTGTCATGTGTAATGCACCGGAACCACAGCTTCCTATCTACATCCAGGCCCCGCAAAACTTTCCATGGTTTAACCTAGACGCTGAATGGAGGGTTTATAGAAATGGTTTGGACACATGGAAAGAATGAGTGAGGAAAGATTGACAAAGAGGATATATGTGTCAGAGGGGGAGGGAACGATGAGAAGCGGGAGACCAAATTGGAGGTGCAAAGATGGAGTGAAAAAGATTTTGAGCAATCGGGGCCTGCGCATACAGGAGGGTGAAAGGCGTGCAATGAATAGAGTGAATTGGAACGGTGTGGTATACCAGGGTCGAGGTGCTATCAGTGGATTGAACCAGTGCAAGTGAAGCGTCTGGGGTAAACCATGGAAAGTTTTGTAGGGCCTGGATGTGGAAAGCGAGCTGTGGTTTAGGTGCATTACACATGACAGCTAGAGACTGAGTTTGAACGAATGTGGCCTTTGTTGTCTTTTCCTGTTGATATGCTATTTCATGTGTGGCGGTGTGGCTACGGAAATAGATAAGGCAGCAAGTTTGAAGATATACATGTGAATATATGTATATGTCTGTGTATGTATATGTATGCATATATATATATATATATATATATATATATATATATATATATATATATATATATATATATATATATATATATATATATATATATATATATATATATATATATATATATATATATATATATATATATATATATATATATGTGTGTGTGTGTGTGTGTGTGTGTGTGTGTGTGTGTGTGTGTGTGTGTGTGGGACCCTTCTTCATCTGTTTCCTTGTGCTACCTCGTTGAGGTGGAAAATAGTGAAAATGACTGGGAGATGTATAAAAGAAAGAGGTAAGAGGTCAAGAGCAATGTGCAAGAGATGAAAAAGAGGACAAATGAGAGTTGGGGTGAGAGAGTATCATTAGATTTTAGGGAGAATAAAAAGACATTTTGGAAGGAGGTAAATAAAGTGCGTAAGACAAGAGAACAAATGGAAACGTCGATGAAGTGGACTCATGGGGAGGTAATAAGTAGTGGTGATGTGAGAAGGAGATGGAGTGGATATTTTGAAGGTTTGTTGAATGTGTCAGATGATAGAGGGCAGATATAGGGTGTTTTGGTCGAGGTGGTGTGCGAAGTGAGAGGGTCAGGGAGAATGGTTTGGTAAACAGAGAAGAGGTGGTAGAGAGAAAAGTGTATGTTCGAGTAGGTAGAGAGGAGGGTAAGTGGTTTCAGGTAAATGTTCGTCTGTGGCACTGGTGTGTGGTGTCACCATGGCTGTTTAATTTGTTTGTGGATGAGGTGTTGATAAAGGTAAATGCAAGGGGCTGGAGAGAGGGGTAAGTATGCTGTCTGTAATAGTTCAATGTTGGCCTGGAGAGGGAATCAGTTGTTTGCTGATGACACACGGCAGATTCGAGTAAGAAACTGCAGAAATTGCAGAGTTTGGGAGAGAGTGTGAAAGAAAGAGGTTGAGAAAGGTTTACACTTCTAACAAAATTTGTAAATTTTTTGCTCTTCTCTTCGTTTTCCCTTTCATTATTATATCAATTAAGTCCTGGTCTTGTGGGTTTTTATCAGTGATTGGAGCTTAAAACATTAAGAAAGGTAAATAAAAGCAAGGTTATTGGGTTTAGTAGTGCAGAGAGACGGGTTATTTGGGGGAAGGGGTAAGCGTGAGTGTCAAATACTTGGAATATGGGTTGTATTTGATACGTGGAAATGTACACGTCAGCAAATGGAACCATGGAAGCGGAGGTGAATCATGAGGTGGGTGAGGGAGCGAAGGTTCTGGAATAACTGAAGAATGTGCTGAAAGAAAGCTCGCTATGTGAGAGGACGAAAATGGACGTATTCGAAGTTATGTTACTCCCAGAGATGTATGGATATAGGTATGTGCTATAGAAGAGGAGGGTGCATGAGTTGGGAATTAACTGTTTGAGAACAGTGTCGTATACGGGGAGCGACGTGCTTTCACTGGACTGAACTAGCGGCCGGGGGAACCATAGAAAGGTCCGTGGCGCTTGGTTGCGTATAGGGAGCTGTAGTTTCGATGCATTACACATGAAAAGAGAAAGATACCGACAAAATCAACCTTTCATACACGCTCTGTTTACAAAGAGGCATCACCCATGAA
This sequence comes from Panulirus ornatus, assembly GCF_036320965.1. Lineage (NCBI taxonomy): Eukaryota > Metazoa > Arthropoda > Malacostraca > Decapoda > Palinuridae > Panulirus > Panulirus ornatus. Next base: position 15,112,315 of record NC_092286.1, on the reverse strand, counting down.
GCAATAGTTATCTCAAGAGAAATCGAGGTGCAAATTCACAAAGGTAATTGAAACTACCTTGATTTCCAGAGCCTCCATTTGGACGAGGAACGAATGAAGATTTACGAGCAGGGGTTGATGTGTATGTGCGAGTGAAATAAAATTCTTAGTGGGGGAGCAGAAGGTAAGATTGTGTTGCGATTGCCAAGGGAATACGAGTTGAAAAGATAGCATATAGAATGTGTGTGTGTGTGTGTGTGTGTGTGTGTGTGTGTGTGTGTGTGTGTGTGTGCTAGACCATTTCGAAACACCTTGACGACCTTTCCTTCGCACCGACCGAGTCAGTCTGATCCCTCACCAGTGGTACTTACCATCGGCCGAGGTTACGAGGCGGAGGTCGTCCGGATACTGGTCAATGAGACGCTTGATGAGGTCAATCTGCTCTATGGTCAGCTGCACGGCGTTCAGTCTCTGTGACTCGCATGGCACATACGAGACCCAGAACTGTAGAGGAAGGAGGTTAGATAAAGACATATTGTTCCTGACGACATAAGGAATAAAGAGAAGGAAAAGAAATTAGGATGAAAGAAGGTAAAAATGGACATGAGAATATTTACTACAAGGAAAAGGATGATGAAGATGGAGAGACTGGCTTATTTCGTACAAATACTGTTGTCGTTTTTCGCAAATGTATTTTTACGAAAAAAGGGAAATCTGAGTGTTTATTGATACATCTATGCGACAAAGAAATAGATATTAGCATTGTGATATTGTGATATGATGTTGTGATTTGGGACAAAAAAGTTCAGTGACCCTTTCCTAGAACTGAGTGAGAACACGACTATAATTCAACCTACGTAAACCAAAAAGTGAGTACCCTCTGTACCACTTACCTGGAGTACGGAGAAGTTCAATGTGGGAACCACACCCTCACACCAGCCTTCTACTTACCATCCCACACAGCTCACGTGAGCACTTACCATTTCCTCCTTAACTGTGGATGGTCACTGTTCAACCACGGCTTCTTTTGAGCCACGTAGACTCATCTGGACACCTTAAACTCATCCTCTTTGAGCCGAGGGAGGTGATTATAAGGATCGGCCATAGGCCTTACGAGCGCCAACGATCACGCTCCCTGCCGTCCCCTGGGTGTATATTACTCATCGTTATACGTCAGGGTGAGACCGAAGACGATCCACTCTCATCACCACCTGCGGCTCACCTGGGTACATGCAATGCCTTCCACGATTGTGTCTGGTCATAACTGGACCTTAGACACCACCTGTGCCAACTAGCACGCCACCTGGACTCACCTGAGTACCCGTAAAGCCCTTCCAGAACCTGGAAAAAGACAGGTAAGGGACAAAAAACACTCATATGGGTCACCTGTCATACCACCTAGACTCACCTTGGCACCAGCCATGTGTTCCTGAGTCTTGAGAGGGGCGTCACCTTGAGCCACCTACTACACCATGAAGGCTCACCTCACGGATCACCATTACCCTCCAGGACCCAGTGAGAGCAGATGTAGCAACATGGACTCATCTAAGTCACGGATCACGTCATGTATAGACTCACCTGAGCACCTACCATGCCCTCCTTGAGCCTGGGGAGGTCCGTGTGGGACCAGGAGGACCGGGACCAGGGACGAAGTTTCTTGAGCTCCGCCGTGAAGTTGAAGCTGTGGAGTTTGTTGTGCATGAACTTCCGGATGTTCCACGGCAGGTCGTTGTGCCTGGTGAGAGGAGGAGGAGGAGGAGGAGGAAATGCGTTATATACTGCTGAGGGAAGCAGGGCTATGTGTGTATACACGAGTGGCGAGGCACTGCATGTAGGAGAAGAGTTGTGTGGGGGACGGAGAGAAATGACACATGAAAGAGTTTATAGGTGAGAATTGTGGTAGAAAAGTGAGTTCGAATTCTGGTCATGGCAGCCGGTCCACAGCGAGCCTAGCTGTTCATCTTCCTTTAGGGACTGTTTGATAAAGTGGGTATCTGGCTTAGGCTAGTATATATATATATATATATGTATATATATATATATATATATATATATATATATATATATATATATATATATATGTATATATATATATATTCTTTTTTCATACTATTCGCCATTTCCCGCGTTAGCGAGGTAGCGTTAAGAACAGAGGACTGGGCCTTTGAGGGAATATCCTCACCTGGCCCCCTTCTCTGTTCCTTCTTTTGGAAAATTAAAAAAAAAAAAAACGAGAGGGGAGGATTTCCAGCCACCCGCTCCTTCCCCTTTTAGCCGCCTTTTACGACACGCACGGAATACGTGGGAAGTATTCTTTCTCCCCTATCCCCAGGGCTATATAAATAAATATAAATATATATATATATATATATATATATATATATATATATATATATATATATATATATATATATATATATATATATGTATATGTGTGTGTGTGTGTGTGTGTGTATGTGTGTGCGCGCGTGTGTGCGTGTGTGTGTGTGTGTGTGTGTGTGTGTGTGTGCATGCGTTAATGAGACGGCCTTAATTGGGGCATTCAGTTGCCCGTACCGTCTCATGTAACATATGAAAAAGTACTACGTTGGAGCAAAGTCTTCTTAAGGGGCATGTGGAGCAGTTTGGACAAGAGTAATGAACTAGAGGAACTGAAGGGTTCATAGGTACAAGAGTCACACAGACAGGAAACAGAGTTGATCGAGGATGGAGAGGACTGAACAGGGGTTGAAGAGAAGAGGGATCACATGTAGAAGAAAGATGGTGAAAATAGGGGGTAAGGAGAAGTGGTTGAATGGGGAAGGTTGAGAGAAATATATGGCGTAGAAGATAGAGTATATGAAGTGACGCGTTTTGTGAGGATGGACGCGGGATGGTATGGGAAAGACACAGAATCATGTGGAGACACTGCTACATATGCGAGAGTCATAAGGGGAAGGTCAAGGAATGGCGTAGAAAAGAACAGAAAACCACATGGAATGAGAAGGAAATTATGTGAGAAGAACAAAGCCCCTGTGATGGGACATAGAACCATAACTGTGGAAATCACACGGTGGAGGGCATAGAATCATGGCCTAGGGAAGATAAGGTGAAAGATGTATGTGGCACAGATCTTGTACAGTATGAAACAATGGATTCCTATATGCAAATATGATGGCCATAGCTCGTAAAGAGAACGCGTATCGGGTTTATCAGCGAGTGACGTCAGCGTACAAATCTAAGGTTAATCAGCTCTTGGAAACACCCCGAGGTTTTCGACGGAGACTAATAATGTCAAATGTGTATCACAGCGTATAGATCCATCGCATAGAGTGCTGTTGAAATGGAATTCCAGGAATCAGTACGTCATACGTTCACATACAACGGAGGCGAGAATAGAAACATGATCCATTACACAGATTGCTGGCGAAATGGACACATCATTTCAGTCGTACAGCTTCGTGGAGCAAATATAGATAGCTCGTGTTGCGACATAGAGTGCAGGCGAAATATGGAATTCCGTACCATATCTTGGAAGTATTATTAAAAAGTATAGAAGCCATATTCTTATCAGGACGGTATACTGAAGTAAGGTATGGATTGTGCTGGTAACATGAAAAGACGTTTCAGGTTCTGCAAACCATGGACTGAGGAATTACTTTACGATATCAGTGCATATTACACCAGGACTTTATGGCTCCCTGAAATAGCCTTTTTTAATATCTTTCCCCCACGAGCATGATGTTACGACCTATTTGAGCTCGACTATACGACCCTGGGGGACGACAGTCCGACCATTGGGTATGAAGGTCGTATTGTCGTGCTCGCTGGTTGGACCGGCGGCTACAAGGCTCGCACCGTCGTGCTCAAGGCTCGCACCGTCGTCCACAAAGGTCGTACTGTCGTGTCCAAGGTTCCATCCGTCGTGCTCAGGGCTAGCCCAATCGTCAACACTCAGTGGTCGTACCGTCGTCCTCCTCAAGCGTTGCACCGTCGTCCTCAAGGGTCGCACCGTCGTCCTCAAGCGTTGCATCGTCGTGCTCAAGGGTCGTACCGTCGTCCTCAAGCGTCGCACCGTCGTGCCCAAGGGTCGTACCATTGTGCTCAAGGGTCGTACCGTCGTGCTTGCATGTCGTATACCATCGTGAACAAGTTACTTGCTACCTCGTTTCCACCCCTAGAGGAGAGAGAGGCATGTCCGAACATCCCGACGTGATCCAGCCTGATGTTAGAACTTATATGTATGTTGAATTACTATATGTTAATTAGGGAGGTGGTGGGGGTGTCTTGCTGGCTCACAGAGCTTTCCCCATATGGTTAATGATCATATGTTAATTAGGCGCCCGCTGGCTTCGAGGGTTTACCCATACGGTTGATAATGATGTGTTGATTATGCTCCTGCTGGCTCTAATAAGGATTTTCAGGTGTGGTATAATTGATGATACGTTTTGATCAGGTTCCGCCTGTGAGTCAGACGGAGGCCGTGGTGAATAGAAGCTATTGTGGGTGAAGAGTGAGGTGACTCATAGTGTGGGGTAATGAGTAAGGATCCTGGTGGGTTATCATTCACATTGGATGATGTTGATCAATCATGAACTGGAGGTGGGAGAGACACGTTCTTCATGTATCTCATGATGTTAAAGGTGGAACGTCATGGTTTTCGATGTGGAAACCTTACTTCATCAAGGAAAGATCCTCTTCTTGTGGTCAAGAATGAAGTGGATACAGAAGTATCTTGATAGCTATAGTAGACTTAAAATAACAATGATATCCGATGCAAATGAATATCTCATTTTACAAAAATCTCAACCCCCCAAAAAAAAAATATATTTAAATCTTCTTTCCACAGAAGAAAAAAAAAAGTTCTTTAACAGTTGCAAAGTTTATAATTCTCGACTAAGCTAAGATATTCTAGAGCTGAAATCTTCAAGAGGTAAAGTAGAAAGTTGGAAAGATTAAAATCCTCTGAGATCAAGGTTATTATAGTTGAAGTGTTCACTTTACGTGCTGTGCGAGAAACATGGGGAAAACAGCTTGTCTATACAACGAGAAAAATAAGTTCATTAACACATACGAATCCTAGCACTAAAAAATGAATATGGAACAGATGCATATAACTAGAATCTTAAAGGAAAAGAAAGTAAAGATCTTGTTGAGACATCTTATCAAGAAATTTACAAAGAATTAAGAATTTCATTAGATTTAATGAGGAACATGGCAGCTGTGAGTTTCCAAGAAGACTTATCGACGCGAGCCATTAATATGATTAACTAAAAATAAGCACTGGGGAGAGAGAGAGAAAAAAAACAAAAATGATCATCAGCTTAAATAAGAATGGGAAAATATGAAAATAAAACAAAGAGACACTGATCCAACGAAAGGAAACATCAAGAGTAATCACTCTTCATAAGTTGAAGACGAAAAAGAAAGAGGAAAAAAAAAAATAATGAAACAAGAAAAATAGATGAAATTCGTTCACTCAGGATATTATCACTTATGAACGTTCATTCGACCTTTGGCTTTTGACCCGGGGTCCTTAAGGGTCGGGTCAAAAGGGTCGTGTTGTCGTTCCAAAGAGACGCGCGTCGTACTCGAGGGACAACTTCTTAAGATCCCTAATGATTAGGGAAATTAAGGGACCGAATCTTCGCTCCCCTTCCCCGCCCTCCAGCACTTAAGTTTAGATTACCCCTGAGCCTTTACAGACACGCTCCAGATTTCCCTCCTACACTCCTTGCTTCCTCCCTCCCTCCCAACTTTACTCCAAATGATTTGACAAGAATTTTCTTCCCCTTTTTTTTTTTTTTTCATTTGCCGCAATTCTCTTTTTTTTCCATTGGCAAATGGAGAGAGAGAGAGAGAGAGAGAGAGAGAGAGAGAGAGAGAGAGAGAGAGAGAGGAGAGAGAGAGAGAGTTAGAGAGAGATAAAACCACGGACAATTGACCTAAAATCCTATGGAAAACCAACGGAAAAAGACAGCAAGTTGGAATTTCCAGCTCGAGTGCTGGCTGTGGGTGTGTTGCCCGGTGGAAGCGTTGGTTGTGGCTGGGGGTCGGTTTCCCGTGCTCTCTCTCTCTCTCTCTCTCTCTCTCTCTCTCTCTCTCTCTCTCTCCTCTTCTCTCTCTTCTCTCTCTCCATTCTCTCTCACTTCTCTCTCTCTCTCCTCCTCTCGCCGCCAGTATTACACTAACCACCCCCCTCCCCCCCGCCCCGAACAATCAAGGCTACCTCGGCCCCTTCCCCCACACACCCCACGACGGCCCATTTATCCCCTTTCCCTTCCCTCCCTCCCCACCTCCCTTCCCCTCCCTCCCTTTCTCCCTCCCTCCTCCCTCCCTCGCCCTCCCTCCCTCCTCCCTCCCTCCCTCCACCACCCACCCCCTAATAGCCCCAACACAGTCGTCCAGCCAATATCCTCACTCCTGTTTACGTGTGTCTGACATCCTGCAGAGCAAACATTAAACTGCCCTCTCGTTTGACCTTCCCTCATTGTTTTTTTTTTTTTTTTGTCAACACACACACACACACCACACACACACACACAGATACCGACGTGAGTTGACACAGCAGAATTGAGAACTGTAGGAATCGTCTTCTAGTGTCTGGTTGGTATCGAGGCATTTCTTACGTGCGCCAAAAAGGGCGTTTCATTTTGTTCAGTAAAGTTTATTACACAATCCAAGGTTGTAAAGTAGAACAACTAATGATAAAGCTGTTCGAGGGTGTGTCAAGTTGTTCATTAAAGTCTACCGCACAATATAAGGTTGTAAGCATATATATAACAGCTAATGTCACGTTGTTCAAGGGCGTCTCAAGTTGTTCATTAAAGTCTACCGCACAATATAAGGTTGTGAGAATATATAACAGCTAATGCTAACGTTGATCAAGGCGTCTCAAGTTGTTCATTAAAGTCTACCGCACAATATAAGGTTGTGAATATATATATATAACAGCTAATGTTCAAGTTGTTCATTAAAGTCTACCGCACAATATAAGGTTGTGAATCTATAACAATTAATGATATCGTTGTTCAAGGCCCTCTCAATTTGTTCGTTACCACTCATTAACAGTCCAAGGTTGTGAATTTATAACAACTAATGCTAACGTTGTTCAAGGGTGTCTCAATCTGTTCATTAAGGTTTATTATTGCACACTCTCAAGGTTGTAGATCTATTATACCCATAGAGGTTGTTGCTGGTGTACTGTTCCCACAGCAGATGTTCTGCGGTTCTACAACATTCCGTCATCCGGGACCATGTATTGTTATACCCATAACACTTCGCGTTCAGTTTCATTCTGATCTGCAGTTCTCTCTCTCTCTCTCTCTCTCTCTCTCTCTCTCTCTCTCTCTCTCTCTCTCTCTCTCTCTCTCTCTCTCTCTCTCTCTCTCTCCAGGCCATCCGTGTCCTCCCTCCCTCCAGCGCCCACGCCCGTCATCATCCAGACAGCTAGAGTACCTAGCCACCTCCACCGGTCGTGTTCTTAATTACCAGCCCTGTCGACTGTCATATCAACCCCCCTCCCCCTGCGCGCCAGCCGCGCAGTGTTGTTTTCGTTTTCTTTTTCTGCTCGACGACTTGCCAAGCTTGATGAGAGAGAGAGAGAGAGAGAGAGAGAGAGAGAGAGAGAGAGAGAGAGAGGGAGTTGTGAGGTATGGAAGTAGATTCCGTGTTAAGAACACTTCTAATGGAAGTTGATTGTCTCTCAGAGGCAACATAGGCCACCTGATGATGCAGAGTCTCTGGTTACAGTCAAAGGTCTTGTGCCAGGGACGTGTGTCTCCCCTGTGGGAGCACAGGGTTTTCCTCGGGGTAGGGCCGTCGTGGCTCATCAACAGAACGAGAGGAGGCATGCATGAAGCGAGGCCGCTGAATCGATTCATATTGCCCTTCAGGAAAGACAGAGTTCTTCGTGAATTCAGAACTCCTGAAGCATCACCCCGTATAGACAAAGCTCCTCACCCCACCTCCTCTCTCTCTCTCTCTCTCTCTCTCTCTCTCTCTCTCTCTCTCTCTCTCTCTCTCTCTCTCTCTCTCTCTCTCTCTCTCTCCCCCCTTGACTAGATGGCAGCTTTGATGAAAGGTAAAAAAGTCAGGTCCTGGAATAAAGTCACAGACTACGTTGAGGTCAGAATCTTTCTATTCTTTTTTTTTTTTCTTTTCACTCCCTCGAGGTAATGCGACTCACGAGGACGCGTGTCCCTGATGATGCCGGTTCCCTTGTGAGGCTCTGGCTATATCATGTTGCCACGACCAGGGATGACAAGCGCCCTTTGAGACCTGGTGACCCTTCCATGAAACAAGGGGCTTTTGATGAAGTCAGACCTTGCTGAAGACACCAACACCCCTCAGGCTGTCCCATCCCTCATCACGAGACCCGGATCTCTCTTCATGAGGGAATGATCCTTGATGAAAGCAGGACCCTCCCAGTGAAGCATGAATCCAGAACCACCCTCCGCCCCTCATAAAACAGGAGTCTCGATGAGGCAAGGTCCCTCATAAAGGCAAGACTTCTAGATTAGCCAGGGACTCTTGTGAAACCAGCGTTGTTATACGAGGCAAAACTCTCGATTCCCTTATGGTTTTCATGAGGCCAGATCCTCTAATTAAGCCAGGATTCTTGACGAGTGGGTCTGTATCCTCCTCTGCTTACAATGCCTTACATACAGGCCCTCACCACCCCTTTGCACCCGCACCACCACACACACACACACAGACCCTCCCTCCTCGTGTGTCCCCCACAGTAGCGAATCCAACCCAACGCTCCCTTATCTTTCCCTCCCATAACCCTCTAAATCTGCCCTCCCCTCCGGCTCTCACTCGTTTCCCAACCCCTCCCTTTACCACCCTTACCAGTGAATCTATCGCCATAGTCTGTATCCCTCGACACCTTCCACCTTCCTCCACTTCCTGTTATGACCTGCTACCCCTCTCTCTCTCTCACACATCCTACACATCCCCTCACACTCCTCACTACCCTTTCCCTTCGTTCCACCTCACCGACCTCCTCCTCCTCCTCCTCCTCCTCGTCTCCTTGCCAGGTAGCACGTCCCGCCATCTTTCCAAATTTATTACAGCAATTAAACTTAACTGAGGTAAGTGGAGCAGCGGCCCAGCCTGGGCAGGAGCACCATCTCCCGCCCTCATTACTCCTGTATAAGCATAGCTTGCGTCACTCGCCACCAGAGGGCCAGACAGTAGCTATTAACGGTCTCGATCCTCCGTGCATAGAATTCGGGTTGGATCCCAAGGGGGTGTGGCGTGGGATTGGCCGCGCTGGAGCCCACGAAGATGGAATTATAATCTAAATTAAAGGCTTAGGGAACTTCCCGGTTGAAAATCCATGCAAAGAAATACGACCGAAATTTCAAACGTATCATCCGTAAATACAAGATGAGATTCCATAAATCTTGAGTATCCCGTTTTGTATGCAGGATTCGAATGTACGAATACGTTATCATAACTGATATTGCTAATGAATAAGGGTTCTCTCTGTGTGTAAAAGAATGTGCCAAGTTTCTCGAGGTCAACGCTGCTTTGAAGGAGAAGTTTCTTATTCATAAAGGAAGAAAAAATTATGTACATGATTTTGTATACAGGAGCGCATGTATGGATATGAATGTGTGTGTGTGTGTATGTGTGTGTGTGTCTGTGTGTGTGTGTGTGTGTGTGTGTGTGTGTGTGTGTGTGTGTGTGTCTGTCTGTCTGTCTGTCTGTCTGTCTGTTTTTCTGTCGGTACGCGTGTCTGTCTGTCTGTCTGTCTGCTCTGTGTGTGTGTGTGTGTGTGTGTGTGTGTGTGTGTGTGTGTGTGTGTGTGTGCGCGCGCGCACTTTGCGTTCAAGCGTTTGTAAGAGAGAAAGAAAGAACAAGAATGTGCACACACAAACACTCAGTCTATAATTTCTTCCCATGATAAGAGTGAAGAATATATATATATATATATATATATATATATATATATATATATATATATATATATATATATATATATATATATATATATATATTATCCCTGGGGATAGGGGAGAAAGAATACTTCCCACGTATTCCCTGCGTGTCGTAGAAGGCGACTAAAAGGGAAGGGAGCGGGGGGCTGGAAATCCTCCCCTCTCGTTTTTTTTTTTTTTATTTTTTTTTTCCAAAAGAAGGAACAGAGAAGGGGTCCAGGTGAGGATATTCCCTCAAAGGCCCAGTCCTCTGTTCTTAGCGCTACCTCGCTAATGCGGGAAATGGCGAATAGTATGAAAAAAAGAAAAAAAAAAAAATATATATATATATATATATATATATATATATATATATATATATATATATATACATATATATATATATATTTTTTTTTTTTTTTTTCTTTTTTTTTTGCTTTGTCGCTGTCTCCCGCGTTTGCGAGGTAGCGCAAGGAAACAGACGAAAGAAATGGCCCAACCCACCCCCATACACATGCCTTGATTCAATCCACTGACCGCACGTCAACCCCGGTATACCACATCGCTCCAATTCACTCTATTCTTTGCCCTCCTTTCACCCTCCTGCATGTTCAGGCCCCGATCACACAAAATCTTTTTCACTCCATCTTTCCACCTCCAATTTGGTCTCCCTCTTCTCCTCGTTCCCTCCACCTCCGACACATATATCCTCTTGGTCAATCTTTCCTCACTCATTCTCTCCATGTGACCAAACCATTTCAAAACACCCTCTTCTGCTCTCTCAACCACGCTCTTTTTATTTCCACACATCTCTCTTACCCTTACGTTACTTACTCGATCAAACCACCTCACAGCACACATTGTCCTCAAACATCTCATTTCCAGCACATCCATCCTCCTGCGCACAACTCTATCCATAGTCCACGCCTCGCAACCATACAACATTGTTGGAACCACTATTCCTTCAAACATACCCATTTTTGCTTTCCGAGATAATGTTCTCGACTTCCACACATTCTTCAAGGCTCCCAGAATTTTCGCCCCCTCCCCCACCCTATGATCCACTTCCGCTTCCATGGTTCCATCCGCTGCCAGATCCACTCCCAGATATCTAAAACACTTCACTTCCTCCAGTGGGAGGTGGGTTGATTAGAAAGGGTAGTGAGTGGTGGGATGAAGAAGTAAGAGTATTAGTGAAAGAGAAGAGAGAGGCATTTGGACGATTTTTGCAGGGAAAAAATGAAATTGAGTGGGAGACGTATAAAAGAAAGAGACAGGAGGTCAAGAGAAAGGTGCCAGAGGTGAAAAAAAGGGCAAATGAGAGTTGGGGTGAGAGACTATCAGTAAATTTTAGGGAGAATAAAAAGATGTTCTGGAAGGAGGTAAATAAAGTGCGTAAGACAAGGGAGCAAATGGGAACTTCAGTGAAGGGCGCAAATGGGGAGGTGATAACAAGTAGTGGTGATGTGAGAAGGAGATGGAAGTGAGTATTTTGAAGGTTTGTTGAATGTGTTTGATGATAGAGTGGCAGATATAGGGTGTTTTGGTCGAGGTGGTGTGCAAAGTGCGAGGGTTAGTGAAAATGATTTGGTAAACAGAGAAGAGGTAGTAAAAGCTTTGCGGAAGATGAAAGCCGGCAAGGCAGCAGGTTTGGATGGTATTGCAGTGGAATTTATTAAAAAAGGGGGTGACTGTATTGTTGACTGGTTGGTAAGGTTATTCAATGTATGTATGACTCATGGTGAGGTGCCTGAGGATTGGCGGAATGCGTGCATAGTGCCATTGTACAAAGGCAAAGGTGATAAGAGTGAGTGCTCAAATTACAGAGGTATAAGTTTGTTGAGTATTCCTGGCAAATTATATGGGAGGGTATTGATTGAGAGGGTGAAGGCATGTACAGAGCATCAGATTGGGGAAGAGCAGTGTGGTTTCAGAAGTGGTAGAGGATGTGTGGATCAGGTGTTTGCTTTGAAGAATGTATGTGAGAAATACTTAGAAAAGCAAATGGATTTGTATGTAGCATTTATGGATCTGGAGAAGGCATATGATAGAGTTGATAGAGATGCTCTGTGGAAGGTATTAAGAATATATGGTGTGGGAGGCAAGTTGTTAGAAGCAGTGAAAAGTTTTTATCGAGGATGTAAGGCATGTGTACGTGTAGGAAGAGAGGAAAGTGATTGGTTCTCAGTGAATGTAGGTTTGCGGCAGGAGTGTGTGATGTCTCCATGGTTGTTTAATTTGTTTATGGATGGGGTTGTTAGGGAGGTGAATGCAAGAGTTTTGGAAAGAGGGGCAAGTATGAAGTCTGTTGGGGATGAGAGAGCTTGGGAAGTGAGTCAGTTGTTGTTCGCTGATGATACAGCGCTGGTGGCTGATTCATGTGAGAAACTGCAGAGGCTGGTGACTGAGTTTGGTAAAGTGTGTGAAAGAAGAAAGTTAAGAGTAAATGTGAATAAGAGCAAGGTTATTAGGTACAGTAGGGTTGAGGGTCAATTCAATTGGGAGGTGAGTTTGAATGGAGAAATATATATATATATATATATATATATATATATATATATATATATATATATATATATATATATATATATATATATATATATATATATCCCTGGGGATAGGGGATTAAGAATACTTCCCACGTATTCCCTGCGTGTCGTAGAAGGCGATCAAAAGGGGAGGGAGCGGGGGGCTGGAAATCCTCCCCTCTCGTTTTTTTTTTTAATTTTCCAAAAGAAGGAACAGAGAATTGGGCCAGGTGAGGGTATTCCCTCAAAGGCCCAGTCCTCTGCCCAGTCCTCTGTTCTTAATGCTACCTCGCTAACGCGGGAAATGGCGAATAGTTTAAAAAAAAAAAAAAAAAAAAAAAAAAAAAAATATATATATATATATATATATATATATATATATATATATATATATATATATATATATTTATTTATATATATTTATATATATAGCCTTACATCCAGATTCCTGGGCAGCTTGTCTGTTCAATTGGTTTTCCCCGAGGGAGACATTATGACGATGCAAAGCCCAGCCAAGATGGATCTGCCGATGACCTGCAGCTCGTAAAGGAGGAGGAGGAGGAGGAGGAGTCTACCATGTCCCTCCGTCCACCCTCAGACCCGTCCTTATCAAATCCAGCCCACATCCATCCACTGCCGTAGACTTATAGTCCTCTTTCTCCCATCCCAGAAGACATCCACTCATCCTTCCTCCCACCACTAGAAGACATCCACTCATCCTTCCTCCCACCCTAGAAAACATCCACTCATCCTTCTTCCCACCAACATTCATCCACCCCATCCATAGGTCCTCTCCACCTTTTTATCGTCCGTCCATCTATCTCCATTTCCACCCACCTCGTCGTTCCAACCTATCAATCTACCCCCTTTTCGCCATCCACTCCCTCCACCCATTCTTCACTAGCCCCCCTTCCACCCATAACTTTTCCATCATCCCTCTTCCATCCAGTCCCTCCAACCTTCCCTCTATAACCAGCAGAACCAATCGTTCATTTACCTTCTGCAAATTACACGTGAAATAGCAGGAAAAAAAGTTTCCCCCGGAAACATAAAACTTTTGCCATATGTCGATGGACGGACAAATATATATACAATCTGTATATACCCAATTTGAATATAATCTCTCTCTCTCTCTCTCTCTCTCTCTCTCTCTCTCTCTCTCTCTCTCTCTCTCTCTCTCTCTCTCTCTCTCTCTCTCTCTCTCTATGTATATATATATATATATATATATATATATATATATATATATATATATATATATATATATATATATATATGCATTTCTGCTATACATTGAAAACTAGACATGAAAACACACGACAAGCCTAGTGGACGTTGGATGTGTTTCTTTAGCATGAGACAGAATATCGTGATGCGTTGGTGATGAAGATAACTGGAGATGAATGATATATAGACGACCTGAATGGGAAGAGTTTTTGAAAATATGAAAAGGGTTGATCAAGTGATTGATGAGTTTGAGAGGCGAAAGAGGGGGGAAACTATAGGGAAAAGAAAGAGATTTATGGGATATGAAAACGTAAGATGTATGTCTCTGCATTTGATGACCAGCGTGAGAGGATAAGCTCAACACCATTCCTTCCCTCACTACCATCTCTCCTATCACCACAACCACCCCTTCCCCTCACCATCATCATCCCCTCCCTCTCTTACTAACATCTCTGTTCTTATTGTCATCCCTCCTCTCACAATCATCTATCCTCTCACAATCATCTATCCTCTCACAATCATCTATCCTCTCACAATCGTCTATCCTCTCACAGTCATCTATCCTCTCACAATCATCTATCCTCTCACAATCATCTATCCTCTCACAATCATCTATCCTCTCACAATCATCTATCCTCTCACAATCGTCTATCCTCTCACAGTCATCTATCCTCTCACAATCATCTATCCTCTCACAATCATCTATCCTCTCACAATCGTCTATCCTCTCACAGTCATCTATCCTCTCACAATCATCTATCCTCTCACAATCGTCTATCCTCTCACAATCATCTGTCCTCTAACAATAACTCCTTCTTTCGCCACCAGCCTTCCTCTCACCACCATCCCTTCTCTCACTACCATACCTCCCTCTCACATAAACCCCTCCCTCCTCTCACCACCCTCCCTCCTCTCCCCTACACATCATCCTGGTTCAGCGCATGTTAAACCTTGTTCGAAATCCAGAGTTTATGTTCTCATGCACTCAAACCTAGAATGGCCTTCGACCCTTTTTTTATTCTCTCTTAGAATGACCTTCGACCTTTTTTTTTTTTTTCTCTCTCTCTCTCTCCTCTCCAACATCCATCTAAGTCGAAACCTTTCGTCAAAACCATTTGAACATGTTTCTTCCAAAAGGAAAAAAAAAAATATCATTTGTCGAATGCCATGTCGGGCGTTCACCAGTGCTGGGGTCCGGTGCTGTGGCTGTGTCTCAGACGAGTTGAATAATGTTCGCCACACAACTCGCTCGCTGATCCAGGCAGTCTCCATCCTCCCTCTCATGTCCAATCTTCCATCGAGAGGGTCTGAATGACAGTCTATTACTGACTGCTGCCCATTGGATGCACTCTAGAGGGATATTTCGACCTGTCGTGTATCAAGTGTCGTTCTTGTGATGGCCCTCTGGAATTATGGATGTACTCCAGCGTTGCTCTTCAGTTTTATGACTGTCTTTTGATGTGATTCTCAAGGCATCGTCTTGAGTTCGTGCTCGAAATCATATCATATATGAAGGACTTTGTTCCCCATGATAGGCACCAGCAGGATGTAGTATAATCACTAGAGTATGAGGAACTTTGTGTCTCATTCATACCAGCTCCTTCGACTGGTGTCACATACAAATTGTACTCTCCCGAATTTCCACTCCCCAGTCGCTGTCGTATGTATAATAAGCATATCCCACTATCTCCTCCCACAGCCTATAATCTTATATGAATACTCCCTCTATATGATAGTCACCCCCACTCTACCCACTCCCACAGCCTGTAATCGTATATAAATACTCCCTCTTTATAATAAGCACTCCCCCTTGCGGGTATGACATGTAGAATACGAACACCTATAATTACATTTATAGAGAGTTTGATTATATTTGTAGGACCAAATACTTCCAAGAAATTGGTCTAAATTCGCCCAGATAAGTTTATACCTACAGTTTTGTCTCGCGAAGGTAACGGCAGTCGAGTAGTTAACAACATGCTTACCGCTCTTGTCACCCAGTTTATTTGTGTATTCAAAGGAACGTCACACGTTTATGGGAATTTCTATATATTCTTCTTGGATTAACAAGACGTCAATATAAGGTTTTTATGTTATATTCAATAAGGTACCTTTTATGCCTGCTTGGTACTTCTGCTTTGTCTGAATTAATAGTTTACAAGAAAAAAAAAAGGTAAGTGGCAACTGTGGGTAGTGTGGTGTTGCAGGGCTGGGCGCCGGCCGGGCAGTGCGGTGCCCACGTCTGTCAAAGGTGTGTGAGTGGCGGGCCATTGCGGCGAGAGGGTAGGGTATAAGGTGCTCAACACACCTCACCCTCTCTCTCTCTCCACACCCACCTACCTCCTGTCTGTATGAACATCTAAGTAGTGGTGTTTGTGACGTTATTAGTGCCCGTGTGTTATTATTAGCTAGTGGTGGGACTGAAAGTGAACTTGAAAGAAGGAAGGAACCTCACCCTCTCTCTCTCTCCACACCCACCTCCCTCCTGTCTATATGAGCATTTTAGTAGTGGTGTTTGTGACGTTATTAGTGCCCGTGTGTTGTTATTATTAACTAGTGGTGGGACTGAAAGTGAACTTGAAGGAAGGAATCCACCGAGATCATTGTTGAACAGAGACTGTTGCACAGAGAACACTTGTCATTTAAAGATGTTTGTGATTAAAGCCAACAAACTTATCCTGATGGTATACGGATTGGTGAACAGACACGAACATTAGTCTCTCAAAGATACTGATGATTTTTATTTTTTTCAAGCAAGCAAAATGATTTTGCTGGAACTGGAAATAAAGAAAAAAAAATTCTTTCGTTGACAGTTCTACGCTGACGTTCAGCAGACACAGAAGACGGCGAAGTGGTGACCTATTAAAAGGTAAGTGCAATTCTTCGATTGTTTGCATGCTCTACATACTAAATGTAAACTAAGTGAAGATATTACGTTTCTCGTATGATGAATAATATCAGATATATTATTCATAGTTTATCGTAATTGATTCAGTGAGAGGCGCTCATTCTTAATGATTAATGGCTGTGGTCAGCTGCACCTTCTAAATCGGCTGGATAAATATTGCTTGATTTTTGTCTTCATGTATTTAACAGTACTCAGAGTCAAATAGTGGGGAGAGTATATCTTCAGTAGTAACTGGCTTCTTGTAAATAACTGAAGGGATGTGTATCGTAACTAGGGAGCGCAAATTATATATAAGAAAACGATTGGGGAGTTGGTGTTTTTGGGCAGTGCGTATTACACGTTACACTAGCCAACCGTAGCGTCGGCCTTGAACATAGTTTCGAACCTTCGATCATTTCAGGTTTCCAAATTTCGATCATATTGGGTTTCCAGTCTTCAGTCATTTGGGTTTTCTAGGCTTCGATCATTTGGGGTTTCCAAGCTTCTGTCATCTTGGATTTCCAAGCTTCGATTACCATGGGTTTCCAAGCTTCGATTATTTTGGATGTTTTAGTAGCCGGACGTAATCCACGCAATTGCTTCCTCCGTAATATGATTCCCAGCCACTGCACGGACCTCTCCTCCCTCACCTCTTCCCCCTGAGTGACTTACTCTTCCCGTGATCTCCAAACATTTGCGTGGCCGACCCCTTCCCCAAGTCGAATCGCCTCCCCAAGCCACCCCCAGACCGCTCCTCCTTGCTGCACGGCCATTCCCTCCACGGCCTTCTCCTGTGCTCTTCATGTACCTCTCATTTCGCTCTTTTCATTCTGTCTAGCAACAGTTTGATCTGCTGTCTCTTAGGCTTCTTCGAGCTATCGTCTCACTCTCTTCTGACTGCCTCTGGCAGCAGTTGCTCCTTCGCTCTCCATTTCATATCCTGAACTTGTAACAGTTTCTATGGTCGTTCCTTGCGATTATCTTCAATCCTCTTGGCTACTTTTGATTTCGATGATAACGATTTTAAAGCTCGTTTAATATTCTGGCCACACTTCAAATACTGCAATGAAGAGTAGATATTTATGTAAGGGGATCCTGGGGAAAATCTTTCGAGGAGAAAATGAAAAATTGTATGACCACTGTGTGACAAGGTGAGATTTTGCACAACTAGCCACTTCGCGTACTTCCTCGTCGGATTAGACGTCGAAAACAGATGAACTTTGCCACAGCGATGACACAGACCAAGGGAACTGTTGGTCGATTCCAACCTTAATCTGAGGAGTGTTAATGGGGTCCGTATCATCACAGATGTAGGCAGATTCCACAATAGGTCGCTCCTCGGATAAACAGAACCCTGTTGCCTTTGAGTTCGAGATGGGATACATAATTGGAACCAGTTCCTGACTTCCATATCGCATTTTAGGCGATAATTGACATTGTCTCTCGGTTTTTATTGATTCGTACAGTATTTTATGTGATTTTCTTTGGAAAGAGAAATTCCCTTATTTCCTATTACACTACACTTCATAGCAGTACTCAGAAGGATCCAATATCACACCTAAGTGAGATCCCAGCCTCTATCACCACCGTCAAGGGTTTCACACATCTTTACACGACCTGCAAACTTCAACGTCCAGGTTCTTTCTCATCGTGATATATTTCGTCTTTGAGTATCAGACGTGTTGTACGTTTGCCAAGGACAAGTAAAGTGACCCCTCTTTTTTTTCCTGTCTTTTTAGCCTTTGTGTTTGAGACAAAGCTTGTCTGATAACCAGGTTATGTATAAGAACTCTTTTTTTTTTTCATTCCCAGTAAGGAACACTAAGGATCTGTAGTTCCATCACTTCCTTTTTTTTGTTTCCTGTAATGAACACTGAGGATGTGTAGTTCCATCACTTCATCTGTCCTCTCCTGATGATGTGGGTCATCTTGGGATGAAGCTATGACTGAGGCATGTTATGATACGAGAGGGATATTCCGCTAGACCTGCCCCACATACAGCAGAGCGCTGGGCAGCGCTATTGAAAAGGGTTGATTGTGAATATGTTCATCATTAAATCATTCTACTCTTGCCCCTTTTGTGCTCGCTTGGATACCGTTCACTCGTCATAGATTAACTGCCAGATTTTCTTTGACCAGCGCCTGGCTTGTTGCTTCCACGTACAAGCATAATCGTGCAGTTCGGTATATATTTTTTTATTAGCTTATATTTTCGCACGATGGTTGGAAAGATGCATCCATGCAGTGAGCATATGTGAGTGGAGAAATCACAGGCGGTATCACATTAACGAAGCTAATTAACGTAAATTATGTACGGAACACACTTGTTAGTTTCTTGTTGATTACTTCCATCCCCGGGTAACAAAATTCTGATTCTCGTTAGAGAATAGTCTTTGAGATTATTTCAAAGAATCTGAAACAGTCGATAACTGAACCAAAGATTCATTTCTTTTGCGTACTTTTTTTTTTCTATTTTTCATTAGACATTACTTATGCTACTTGACAGGTAGAGGCCGTCATTAGAATAGTTCCTCTGCACATGGGTGTTGATGCTCCTACACTGATAGGTCGAGCTATTGGGAATATCCTCCTCAGTGCTCTTCTCTTTCAGACTTTGTCCTTGGGAGTTAATAATACATTGGTTGTCTGGGATTAAGCCTTGATGACTGCCTGGGGCCGTTAAGTCTGGTATACGTCTAGCTGGACAGTATATCCAGTAACCAAAGCATCCTCGTCGTGTTCATGATGTTACTAAGACCACATCACACTCACTGTCTGTAATGTGGCTCTTTGACACACCGTTCTTACAAGTCTGATCTTACCTCTTCCTTCTGAGGAAGAGGGTTTGACGTCCTTGATTTAGGATCTGACCTGGCAAATGGCCTCAGGATAGACATGTGTTTCTCCCTCTGGCGTCCAGGATTTCTTGTCCCTCCAGTTGCCATCAGGCAAATCAGATTTAGTCAGGAGGAACAACAAAAATCGTGGCGAAGGTCGAGAAAAGAGAGAGATTTTACGCCTCAGGAAAGATCCTCACTGTTCAGATCCCTGCAAATATACGTCCACTATGGAATAAGAGCAGCCAGTCCTTGCTGATGTAAACCATTAGGTCCATTCTGGAACAATATGAGGGTCAATAGGTCCGTTCTGGAATGAGACTAATATTTCCTCGTTTATGCTAATGATAAGGTCTTAGAAACCTAGTTAACGCAAAGGGATTTCCAACTGCTAACCCTCTGATAGACCAGTTAGTCTTGTTATTTCTTGTATCTGGCCAATAAGTTCTTTTGCTGTTGGTGTCTGGGTTTGGAGGAGTCTAGTGAAAGGAGTAAGTTATGAGTCAATGTGAATAGAAGTAAATGTTATTAAGTTTAGGTAGGTAAAAGGGATAGGCATTTTGGGATATTTTGATGTGTTTGTCTTATGTATCCAGTCTCAGGGTTCCCAAGTAGATTTTGAGACACTCACCGCCTTGAGTAAGAGGGCACGATCCTTGAGCACGACGGTGCGAACCTTGAGCACGACCGTCGTACCGTCGTGCTCAATGATCGTACCATCGTGCTCAAGGATCGTACCGTCGTGCTCAAGAATCGTACCATCGTGCTCAATGGTCGTACCGTCGTGCTTAAGGATCATACCGTCGTGCTTAAGGATCTAACCATCGTGCTCAAGGGTCGTGCCGTCGTGCTCAAGGATCGTACCGTCGTGCTCAAGGATCGTACCGTCGTGCTCAAGGATCGCAGCTTCGTGCTCAAGGATCGTACCATCGTGCTCAAGGATCGTACCATCGTGCTCAAGGATCTAACCATCGTGCTTAAGGATCTAACCATCGTGCTCAAGGGTCGTACCATCGTGCTCAAGGGTCGTACCGTCGTGCTCAAGGATCGTACCGTCGTGCTCAAGGGTCGTACCGTCGTGCTCAAGGATCGTACCATCGTGCTCAAGGATCGTACCGTCGTGCTCAAGGATCGTACCATCGTGCTCAAGGATCGTACCATCGTGCTCAAGGGTCGTACCGTCGTGCTCAAGGATCGTACCATCGTGCTCAAGGATCAAAACATCGTGCTCAAGGGTCGTACCGTCGTGATCAAGGATCGTACCGTCGTGCTCAAGGGTCGTACCGTCGTGATCAAGGTTCGTACCGTCGTGCTCAAGGGTCGTACCGTCGTGCTCAAGGGTCGTACCGTCGTGCTCAAGGATCGTACCGTCGTGCTCAAGGATCGTACCGTCGTGCTCAAGGTGTTAACTTTCCGAGATTTCGAGTAGTTCTCCACCGTAATGAGTGGCAGGTTAAAGAATTCGCCCGGTGATTGCGAACTCGTTCGAAGAAAATCACACCAAGTGTCACAGCTAATTGCACGAGTTGTCGCGACACACACACACACACACACACACACACACACACACACACACACACACACCACACACACACACACACACCACACACACACACACACACACACACACACACAGGCGTAAGTGCCTTGCATAGCAGTGGCAGCATAGATAATGTTCACTTAGCCGCTTAGCCTCTCTCTCTCTCTCTCTCTCTCTCTCTCTCTCTCTCTCTCTCTCTCTCTCTCTCTCTCTCTCTCTCTCCATTCGCCCATCTCGCCATTTCTCACCTTACGCATGCAGGGGCTCTGAGGTCAGGTGGGTCGAGAGTTCCCGGATTAATGTTCCTCCCATCCTTTACTACTACGGCCGATGTAACAGTTCTTGGAGTCCCATTTTCTTCGACCAGGTGCTTCTCGTATGTTCCATTCCCGGGTCTTACTGTTAGCTTTCTTTTTATCAGTTATCCCGTCAGTTATTCCTGGAGGGCCTCCCCACTCTCTCTCTCTCTCTCTCTCTCTCTCTCTCTCTCTCTCTCTCTCTCTCTCTCTCTCTCTCTCTCTCTCTCCTGTGGCCATCTTCTCATATGAGCCAAAATCACCGCATATCCTTTTTAAGTACCTAATACCTCAATCTTTTTGTTCTCGTTTTCTTTTCCCTCATTGATTTCCTGTATCTTTCTAATCGCCTTTTTTTTTGTATAAATAGAAAGTCAGTTCCCCTTCATATTATGCCTTTTGTTTTGGAGATTATTTTGATCTTATTTATTCTCGCCACAAAAATTTTTTCCCTGTGTCTTAATCAGACACCAGGGAATCCTCGGTCACTGAACGAGGATTGAGTAAAGCATTCGGGTTCTAGGTACAGTTCGTCCTTGAGCAACCTTTAAAAAAGTGTCCCTCATAAATGGCCATTGACTGGATGATGATGAACCTCACTGTAAGTAGCCGTTGAGACGAAAATGAACCTCATTGTAAGTAGCCGTTGAGGTGAGGATAATGAACCTCATTGTAAGTAGCTGTTGATACGAAAATGAACCTTATTGTAAGTAGCTGTTGATATAAAAATGAACCTCATTGTAAGTAGCTGTTGATACAAAAATGAACTTCATTGTAAGTAGCCGTTGATACAAAAATGAACTTCATTGTAAGTAGCCGTTGATACGAGGATGATGAACCTCATTGTAAGTAGCCGTTGATACGTGGGAAATGACCTCATTGTAAGTAGCCGTTGATGCGAGGATGATGAGCCTCATTGTAAGTAGCCGTTGATGCGAGGATGATGAACCTCATTGTAAGTAGCTGTTGATACGAGCATGATGAGCCTCATTGTAAGTAGCCGTTGATACAAGGATGATGAGCCTCATTGTAAGTAGCTGTTGAAACGGGGATAACGTCCCTCATTGTAAGTAGCCGTTGATACGAAGATGACGTCCGTCATTATAAGTGTTCATTGACTCGCTCAATACGTTCCTTAATCATTATAAGAGTTTCAGTATCTAAGTATTGTTTAAACTACTACTATGAAAGGTATGGTGAAAAAAAAAATCGTTTTGAATTGGTTCACTGTCATCCATTGTTGCTATGAACTAACAAGTAGTTTCTGGCGCCTGAATTCGCTTTTGCTGTGTTACTGATTAAAAAACAAAAATGTCCAACGAGATAAAGAATGTTAGACGGCGGGATTATGCAAATGGGAGATTTATCATAAACTGACCCCAAGGGGATTTATTTGTGGGGAAGGGATTAACTCGGCTCCAGATAGTAATCCCTAAATGTATGGTAATAATAGTTACGTTCATATATATATATATATATATATATATATATATATATATATATATATATATATATATATATATATATATTGATATATATATATATTTATATTTTTTAATTTTCCAAAACAAGGAACAGAGAAGGGGGCCAGGTGAGGATATTCCCTCCAAGGCCCAGTCCTCTGTTCTTAACGCTACCTCGCTAACGCGGGAAATGGCGAATAGTTTGAAAGAAAAAAGAAAGAAAATATATATATATATATATATATATATATATATATATATATATATATATATATATATATATATATATGTATGTGTGTGTGCGTGTGTGTGTGTGGTAATAAAAAGAATGTGGTTGAGAGAGCAGAAGAGGGTGTACTGAAATGGTTTGGTCACATGGAGAGAATGAGTAAGGAAAGATTGACCGAGAGGATATATGTGTCAGAGGTGGAGGGAAGTCTCTACAGTCTGTAGTCTGTAGTCTGTACAGCAGGCGGTCTTATTAGGATAACCGAGGAGAAACCTGAGAGTTCTCTACACCAGTCAGTTTTCGTGCATTCACTTAGGGAGAAACCTGAAGGTTCTTTACGCCCGATGGTCTGTGTTCGTGGCTACATTTGGGGTAATATTTGGCCTGGTGGGGTTGGTTTGGGCTGCAGACCAGGGTCACTAAAGCCGTCTGCGTCAGGCTACTACTACATCCATCCGCCAACCCGACCAATCTTCGTCAACACCTTCTTCAGGAGTTGAGGATGTAAGCTCTAAAGCCACAGACGCGCTCGCTATGCTTCTGGCCCGTGCTAGTGAGGGCAGATACCTCTCACTTTAAAACAGAAGTCTCTGTTGCCGTAATTGCTTGTACATTTAGATAATGAGGCTTGCAGGAGGGGAGAAAAAAATATAGACATTATCTAAACCTTTTACAATTTACTTCCAGCCTTTTTTTCCTTTTTTTATTTGTGAAAATTAGATTACTTAGGTGACGTTGCCAGTCTGCTTCCCCACTCTGCTTAATAGGAAGATTTGCATATCATTAGTAAAACAACCAAGAACTTGGTGGGGTTAATATCCGAAGGAAAAAAATATATTCTTTTTTTTTCGTACTGTACTGCTGCTTTTTTCACTCATCTGTCCCCACCTACCCACCCATACCTTTTCCATTAAAGAAATTGAAAAGAAATAATCGTCTCTGTAAATGTGTGTCTGTGTGAATCTAATTTTCTCGAAAGAAATCTAATTAACTCTTAAAGAAATATCCTTTTTGGTGACCATATTTAAGGAAGTATTGAGCTCGTGTTTGCTGACGTAGGGTTGGAACCTCCTTCAGTCTCTCGCTCAAGATTTCCAGGCTTATATTTCCGCCCTTATGTAAATATCATAAGGACTCTACTCCTTCCTGTAAGATTGGATTCTCGTCCATCGTCCCAACTGTTCACTCCATTGGTCATGAAGACATCAGCAGCCACCACCCACCTCCCTGAAACCACCACCACTTCCTCCTCCCTCCCTCAGCTTCTGCCAAGGCGCCCCTCCCGCGTGTGGAGTGAGTGCATGGTACTCTGAAGGACACCTAACCGGTCGGGAGGGAGGGAGGGAACAAGCAGGAGAAAAGAAAATGACAGAAGAAAAAGATCTTCACAACTTGACAAACGACCCTCAAAGGAGACCAACTTTTCAGGGCGTAGATTTTTTTTTTTTTGTGTGTGTGTGTGTGTTTATTCTCGTCATCGGTCGCACCAACACTCCATTGTCGACAGGTGTTGGCGGCTAATGTTTTCGGAGGCCGTTTTCCTCCAGTGCGCGAGAGGTCTTCTTACACCCGCTCTCTCTCTCTCTCTCTCTCTCTCTCTCTCTCTCTCTCTCTCTCTCTCTCTCTCTCTATGCAGTAGTTTTAAGACGCAGTGCTGCGCCTCGGGCAGACAACACCCTCCCTTTAGTGTTAAAGCTTCGTGTGGGGGTTCGGTACAGTGTTGCTTCGGTCTTGTTCTCTCTCTCTCTCTCTCTCTCTCTCTCTCTCTCTCTCTCTCTCTCTCTCTCTCTCTCTCTCTCTGCTTTGGCCTCGGTGACTCTCTCTCAGCCTCCTGCCTCGAGTAACCTTACCCTATATTTCGTATTTCATACTTCGTTCCTGGATTACCAGAGATATAAATCCCAGTTGATTTCAGTGGTTCATGTATTCCTCTGTCTCTGAAATCCCCATCTCTCACTTTTTCTCTTGCATTATTATTGTGATTGAGAGATCCAGCTCATCAGTGAGAGACTACAGACTCATCTCGTCTCGTCTCTTTTTGATTCCAATCAATTTTTGTGGGACTTATCTCTTACTTTCTTCTGTTTTTGTGAGAAATAGATCTCTCGCTTACTTTGCTTTGTGAGATGTCGGGCAAGTATGAAGTCTGTTGTGGATGAGAGAGCTTTTGAAGTGAGTCAGTTGTTGTTTGCTGATGATACACCGCTGGTGGCTGATTCGGGTGAGAAACTGCAGAGGTTGGTGACTGAGTTTGGCATAGTGTGTGATAGAAGAAAGTTGAGAGTAAATGTGAATAAGAGCAAGGTTATTAGGTTCAGTAGGGTTGAGAGGCAAGTTCATTGGGAGGTAAGTTAGAATGGAGAAAAATTGGAGAAAGTGCAGTGTTTTAGATATCTGGGAGTGGACTTAGCAGTGGATGGAACCATGGAAGCGGAAGTGAGTCACAGTGTAGGGGAGGGGGTGAAGGTTCTGGGAGCGTTGAAGAATGTGTGGAAGGCGAGGATGTTATCTCGAAAAGCAAGAATAGGTATGTTTGAAGGAACAATGATATATGGTTGCGAGGCATGGGCTATAGATAGGATTGTGAGAAGGAGGATGGATGTTTCGGATATGAAATGTTTGAGGACAGTATGTGGTGTGAGGTGGTTTAATCGAGTAAGTAATGAAAGGGTAAGAGAGATGTGTGATAATAAAGAGAGTGTGGTAATAATAAGAGTGTGGTTGAGAGAGCAGAATAGGTTGTATTGAAATGGTTAGGACACATGGAGAGAATGAGTGAGGAAATATTGATAAAGACGATGTATGTGTCAGAGGTGGAGGGAACAAGGAGAAGCGGGAGACCAAATTGGAGGTGGAAGGATGGAGTGAAAAAGATTTTAAGCGATCGAGGCCTGAACATACAAGAGGGTGAAGGGCATGCTAGGAATAGAGTGAATTGGAACGATGTGGTATACCGGAGCGGACGTACTGTCAGTGGATTGAACCAGGGCATGTGAAGCGTCTTCGGTAAACCATGGAAAGGTCTGTGGGGCCTGGATGTGGAAGGGAGCTGTGGTTTCGGAGCATTACACTTGACAGCTAGACTGAGTGAACGAATTTGGCCATTTTGTCTTTTCCTGTTGCTTTCTCGCTGGAGGGGGAATGTTTTATTATTGTTGCAGTGTTCATGTAAGTCGTTCCTTTGATTCTTATTTATTTTCATTTTAAATTTCATCTTTCACTGATACTGATTTCATCTGCTTCCCACATTCCATCTTTCTGTTATCATACTTTTATGCTTTTTTGCAAATCTTGCTTTTTTCCTCACCTGCCTTTATTTTTTCTTGATATTTCATCTATCATAATACTTTTAATCTTTCATTTGTTCTCACACAATTTTTAGTCTTCCACTTTTTCTCTCCTGTTTTTGAGGGATTCATCTTTCACCCATCTCTTTTTTATGTTTCAAAGTTGTCTTCTTTTATTTACCATTATTTCTCGATCTCATATTTCACTTTACCACACGTTTTTACGTTTTGATTTTTACAAAGTATATTCTCTTTTGTATTTCGTTCTCTCGTGATTTTTACTGAATTCCATTTTACCGTGATGTTAACTATATTTTTTGTATCACATTTTATTTTTTTGATACTTTCCTTCTTTGCATTTTTTGTACATTTCATATTTCACATATTTTGAATTACCTACTTCAAAATTTTGTTCCCCATATATCACTTATTGTTAATTTATCCTTTCATCTTTGAATTCCCATCAAGTCAATGATTCTTACATGTAACTGGTCTGGAATATTCTTATTGAGTAAAGAGAACAGGAGTTCATGTCTCGTTTATGTAATTTTCAATATTGTAGATGGAAAAGAAAGAAAGAAAGAAAGAAAGAAAGAATCTTTCTCTGAGCTTCTTCATTTGACGTCTTCATCTTCAGGTCTTGAGAAAGCTGGTCGATGAATTGGCAGCTGGTTTGGGCTGGAGTGTATGTGTGTGTGTTGTGTGTGTGTGTGTGTGTGTGTGTGTGTGTGTTTATACACACACACACACACACACACACACACACACACACACACATGCATTAATATGATCCATTGTCCACTGACGGCCAAACGAATTCGAATAGTTAATGAAACTCAGACCTCTTTGTTAACAGACATATTGACAACTTGTTTTATTTTGTATTGATATTCACCAGCTCACTATAACGCCCCTGTCCCGTTGCATCCGGGGACGGATGTTCGCTCTACAATTCCGATGACCCACTGGCCTCTATATCCGAAAGGAAATTGAACGAAACCAGACATTTAGAATTTCCTTTTTGAGCAAGACGGTGCTACTCTTTAGTAACGCGTCGGTACGACCATTGAGCACGACGGTACGACCGTTGAGCACGACGGTACTCCCCTTGAGCACGACGGTACGACCAATGAGCACGACGGTACGACCCTTGAGCACGACGGCACAACCCTTGAGCACGACGGCACAACCCTTGAGCACGACGGCACAACCCTTGAGCACGACGGCACAACCCTTGAGCACGACGGCACAACCCTTGAGCACGACGGTACAACCCTTGAGCACGACGGTACGACCCTTGTAACACGACACAGAAGTTTGAGAAGCAGAAGAGAGCTCATAACCATAAGAAAGAAACATAGGAAATTATGAATATCATAAACTTGTTTAAAGTCGATGAACATTATTGCTTTGCTTCCCGTTATTACCTCAAACGTGACTCTTAACTGCTTCATTTGCCGTGTTCCGCATCCAGTCGGACCGGTGTTTCCCACCCGCGCTTCGCTACAACTCAAGTAGCTGGTAATGTTCCCATGGGGTAGATTACCCTGAGAGTTCATATAAATGTTGTCATTACACGGAAGAGGTGTGTTCTGGTGTTGCCATTATCATGTGTCTGCCAGTGAACCTGGGAGCGTGTACCGGGGATGATGCTTCGAAGCTTCGACCCGACGCGTCAGTGAAACTATATTGCGATTGATAGAAAACAGTACAGAGTTTGGTCAACGACCTTGACTATCACATTGTCGAGGGCCTAAGTGGATGTATAATGTTAACAATGATTTGATGATAGATTAGAACTTTATTTTTCATACCTGATCGCCGTATCCTGAGTTAGCACCAAGAATAGACGAAGAAAGGCCGCATTTAGTCATATCCATTCTCGAGCTGTCATGTGTAATGCACCGAGACCACAGCTTCCTATCCTCATCCAGGCCCAACATTCCTTTCCATGGTTTACCACGGACGCTTCACATGCCCTGGTTCAGTCCATTGACAGCAAGGCGACCCCAATATGCTAACATCGTTCCTGTTCACTCTATACCGTGCACGCCTTTCACCCTCTTGCATATTCATGCTGCGATTGCTCCATCCTTCCCTTCTTCTTGTTCCCTCCATCTTTGACATATCCTTTCTGTCAACCTTTCTTCACTCATTCTCTCAATATGTCCAAACCATGTAAGCACCCACTCTTCAGCTTTCTCAACCACACTTTTTATATCAGCATATCTCTCTCTTAACCATTTCATTATTTATTCAATCAAACCACTTCACAACACATATTGTCCTCAAACATTTAACTTCCAGCACATACACCCTCCCCTGCACAGCCTTGACAATAGCCCATATATTACATCCGTATGATATCGTTGGAACTACTATATCTTCAGGCATAACGATTTTTACCCTCCCAGATAACGTTATCCCTTTCTACACATTCTTCATCGCTCCCAAAGCCTTGGCCCCCTCATCCACCCTGTAACTCACTACCGCTCCCTTGGTTTCCTTCGCTGCTTTGTTCACTCCCAGATATCTAAGCCAAGTCTCTTCTTCCAGGTTTTCTCCATTCAAACTCGCCCTAACTAACTTGTCCTTCAAACCTTCTAAACCGAAAAACCATGCTATTATACACATTTACCATCATCATCCTCATTTCACGCACTCTTCTAAACTCATTTACCAACTTCTGCAGTTTCTCACTCAGTGCTGTATCATCAGCAAACAAAAATTGACCCTTTCCTAGGGCCTCTCATCCCCAACAAACAGCATACTCGCCCGTCTCTCCACGACTCTCGCATTTACCTCCCTTATCACCCCACCCATAAACAGATTGAACGACCATGGTGATATCACACACCCCTGCTGCAGACCAACCTTCACTTGAAACTATTCACTCTCCTCTCTCCCTGCTCGCACACATGCCTTACACCCTTGAGTAAAACTACTTAGCAGCTTTCCTCCTACATCTTATGCTCTTAAGACCTTCCACAAAACATCTCTAGCAACCCTGTCATATGTTTTCTCCAAGTCCATAAATGCCACATACAAATCCTTATGCTTCTCTTAAGTATTTGTCACACATAGTCTTTACAAATTCTTTAAAAGCAAACACTTGATCCACATATCCTTTGTCGCCTCCTCCCAAATCTGATGCTCTGCACATTCCTACACTATCTTATTCACTACTCTCCCATACAGCTTACCCAGTACAGTCAGCAAACTTGTACATCTGTAGTTTCAACATTCACCTTAATCCCCCTCCTCTCTATACATTGGCGCTATACACGCATTTCGCCAATGCTCAGGCACCTCACTAAGATATATTCATACACTGAGAAACCTTGCCAAACATTCAACAACACAGACACCCTCTTTCTTCTTAACTAACTCAACTGCAATACCATCCACTCCAGCCGCCTTGCCACATTTCATCTTATGCAAGGGTTTCACAACCTCTCCTCTCTTCACCAAACCACTCTCCGTGACTCTCACTTCACATACCACCCCAAAACACCCTACATCTGCTACTCTATCATCAAACACATTCAGCAGTCCTTCAAAATGCACCATCTCCTCCTCACTTCATCACTACTTGTTATTACCTCTTCTGTGCCCCCTTCACCGATGATCCTATTCTTTCTCTTGTTTTTCGCACATTATTAACCTCCTTCCAAAACATCTTTTTCTTCCTACACTTTACTAACACTCGCTCACCCCATTTGCCTTCTTTTTCTACCCCTGCACCTTCCTCTTCACTTCTTGCCACTTTCTCTTACACATTCCTTAATCACTTGCACTCCTTTCTTGTACGTACCGCCCAGAGGACTGAGCCTTTGAGGAATATCCTCCCTTGGCCCCCTTCTCTCTTCCTTCTTTTGGAAAATTAAAAAACGAGAGGGAAGGATTTCCAGCCCCCCGCTCCCTCCCCTTTTAGTCGCCTTCTACGACACGCAGGGAATACGTGGGAAGTATTCTTTCTTCCCTATCCCAAGTGATGATATATATATATATATATATATATATATATATATATATATATATATATATATATATATATATATATATATATATCAGAGTGCATCTTATGCCCTAACCTCAAGAAATTCATTTGCCCCTAGATTTAAAACTTTACAGTTGGACCGGTTAATCTTCAACATATTCTCGTGATTCTAGAACCAATAAGGTGTCTCATCTTCTCTAGGTCAAGGTATTGTGGAGTTACCATCACTAAGTTATACCCCATCCAAACTAACTTTATCTGATGCGAAAGTACTGAAGTTACACATTCAGACCCCATTCTCAAAGCGTTGGGGGTGAAGTACTGACGATGATTCTCAAGTTTCGACATCATACTCCACAGTAGACAGATCAAGGCACCAGTTTGGACACAGAATACCAAAGGTTAGTGAAGAGCAGTGGACTGCTGCTCCAGAGCTTCTCATGCCACACTGGGACGTGAGACTTATCTCGTCATTATCTACTCAAAATTTTTCAGAAGAATGTCGTCCTCTTGTGGTAAGAGATGTGCACGAAAGGAAGCCCATTAGTGTTCCAAAGAATCAGTGCAACACACACACACACAAATCTGGTGATGCCATTCCGATCTGACGTTTGAGCTGTTGAAGTCCTGGAACTGTGTGATTTCTCTCTTCAGCAATACAACCGATACTACAGTAGCATTCAACACAGATGCATATCACTGTAGGCTTTATGTAACATCACAACAGCGTATAGACCTGGCACTTCCGTGACCGGATTTTCCTTATCATGGATGTGAGGTTATACCATCTCATATGTTGGATGACCTACGTACTGAAAGTTCCGAGTCGCCAAACATTACCCTCTTCTGCCATTTTCACAAAATCCTGAATTACCGTCACGTAAATGGGATGAGCCACTTTCACGGTTTGATGCAGCTGTATTCAGTGAAGCGGTACTTATTCAGTTATAGAACCTGTAAAGCCAACGTTTTACAACTTTGCCCGGTCAGAGCTCTCATTCCGGTCGAGAGTTTATAGAACAATGCGTAGTGTGTCTCTCGATGGAGAAATGGCTGACCAACAAATCACTCTCAAACGACCAGGTGCACTGCACACTGCCAGTCGGATGTCAAGAGTTACTGCAGGCCATCAACATCTGCATGCTTGAGGAACAAGTTCAGTAGCTACCACCTGACCACAATCACCACAAGGAAGTAGGTGTCAAGAGTAAGAGGCCTTTGTCATCTTTGCCATCCTAATGTGTAGTTGTTGGTGGATGACCTGCACGCCTTCTGTGGATGCACCATGGCACGACCTTAAGCTGTTCCAGCGTGTGGTGCTGCAGTATGAGGCTGTAAACTGGTTGATCTCCTCGAGCGCAATACGTGAGTTTCAACGGCATCTCTGCTATCTGACCACTGAGGTGTTGCCTCTTGCAATGTTCAGCTACAAGGTGCTCGCAGAAGAACGTCGTTGCACTTGTGAACGATCCCTTTAGCCATCCAACCAGGCAGTGAGTTGTCCAAACCCAGACGAAGCTTTGGAAAGGGATTTGGGAAGCCTGAACATTGCCATCTGCAGTCACTCTCTCAACAACACTCGCTGCCTTGGTTGGTTGCGACTCCTGGTTCACATTCCATGCTCTTCAGCTCGACCTGAAATTCCTTACAGATGATGTTGAAGACTGGCAACTCTCTCTTCTGCATATCAGACATCTGAAATGGACCTGAAAGCACTAAACGTCATCGATGACTGTGCTGAGCGTGGAGACAAACTCAGTTTAGAGTATCTCTCGTCAACCAGGAATGAAGAACGCTACCAGAAATGTGCTCCAGGTGGTTGAACGCGACCGTAAGAAGCTCCCGAACCTGCTCAAGCAGCGCTCATTTAAATATCACGTGTTTAAACAATGTAACTGATGTCTTAATGTAACTAATGCTGAGTTGGCAGATCTGTCACAGTGAACGCTAACAGCAAGAATTTCATTTAGAACTGTAATGCATTCACAATACACTGAGAGTGACTCCTGGTTTTTTAACGATAAAAAAATCATGTGAAGATGGTAGAGTATAAGCTATAAATGATATAACAAACCACATGATAAAATGATAAAGGTATTTAAAAAGGTATTTCAGTTCAAATTTTGGAATATAGATTCTTTTTTCAACTTTTTTTTTAAACATTCAAGCTGTTGGTGGACCCATAAGAAATGTCCAAACTGACCCAAACTCCACAGAATTTCTTCATGTTATGAATGGAATAAATTTACCACTGGGATAGAAGGAATCAGTCGAAGTTCTGAGATCATGGGGCAAATGATGCACCTTACTATATATATATATATATATATATATATATATATATATTATATATATATATATATATATATATATATATATATATATATATATATATATATATATATAAAGGGCAAATGAGAGTTGGGGTGAGAGACTATCAGTAAATTTTAGGGAGAATAAAAAGATGTTCTGGAAGGAGGTAAATAGGGTGCGTAAGACAAGGGAGCAAATGGGAACTTCAGTGAAGGGCGTAAATGGGGAGGTGATAACAAGTAGCGGTGATGTGAGAAGGAGATGGAATGAGTATTTTGAAGGTTTGTTGAATGTGTCTGATGACAGAGTGGCAGATATAGGGTGTTTTGGTCGAGGTGGTGTGCAAAGTGAGAGGGTTAGGGAAAATGATTTGGTAAACAGAGAAGAGGTAGTAAAAGCTTTGCGGAAGATGAAAGCCGGCAAGGCAGCAGGTTTGGATGGTATTGCAGTGGAATTTATTAAGAAAGGGGGTGACTGTATTGTTGACTGGTTGGTAAGGTTATTTAATGTATGTATGACTCATGGTGAGGTGCCTGAGGATTGGCGGAATGCGTGCATAGTGCCATTGTACAAAGGCAAAGGGGATAAGAGTGAGTGCTCAAATTACAGAGGTATAAGTTTGTTGAGTATTCCTGGTAAATTATATGGGAGGGTATTGATTGAGAGGGTGAAGGCATGTACAGAGCATCAGATTGGGGAAGAGCAGTGCGGTTTCAGAAGTGGTAGAGGATGTGTGGATCAGGTGTTTGCTTTGAAGAATGTATGTGAGAAATACTTAGAAAAGCAAATGGATTTGTATGTAGCATTTATGGATCTGGAGAAGGCATATGATAGAGTTGATAGAGATGCTCTGTGGAAGGTATTAAGAATATATGGTGTGGGAGGCAAGTTGTTAGAAGCAGTGAAAAGTTTTTATCGAGGATGTAAGGCATGTGTACGTGTAGGAAGAGAGGAAAGTGATTGGTTCTCAGTGAATGTAGGTTTGCGGCAGGGGTGTGTGATGTCTCCATGGTTGTTTAATTTGTTTATGGATGGGGTTGTAAAGGAGGTAAATGCAAGAGTCCTGGAAAGAGGGGCAAGTATGAAGTCTGTTGGGGATGAGAGAGCTTGGGAAGTGAGTCAATTGTTGTTCGCTGATGATACAGCGCTGGTGGCTGATTCATGTGAGAAACTGCAGAAGCTGGTGACTGAGTTTGGTAAAGTGTGTGGAAGAAGAAAGTTGAGAGTAAATGTGAATAAGAGCAAGGTTATTAGGTACAGTAGGGGTGAGGGTCAAGTCAATTGGGAGGTGAGTTTGAATGGAGAAAAACTGGAGGAAGTGAAGTGTTTTAGATATCTGGGAGTGGATCTGTCAGCGGATGGAACCATGGAAGCGGAAGTGGATCATAGGGTGGGGGAGGGGGCGAAAATTTTGGGAGCCTTGAAAAATGTGTGGAAGTCGAGAACATTATCTCGGAAAGCAAAAATGGGTATGTTTGAGGGAATAGTGGTTCCAACAATGCTGTATGGTTGCGAGGCGTGGGCTATGGATAGAGATGTGCGCAGGAGGATGGATGTGCTGGAAATGAGATGTTTGAGGACAATGTGTGGTGTGAGGTGGTTTGATCGAGTAAGTAACGTAAGGGTAAGAGAGATGTGTGGAAATAAAAAGAGCGTGGTTGAGAGAGCAGAAGAGGGTGTTTTGAAATGGTTTGGGCACATGGAGAGAATGAGTGAGGAGAGATTGACCAAGAGGATATATGTGTCGGAGGTGGAGGGAACGAGGAGAAGAGGGAGACCAAATTGGAGGTGGAAAGATGGAGTGAAAAAGATTTTGTGTGATCGGGGCCTGAACATGCAGGAGGGTGAAAGGAGGGCAAGAAATAGAGTGAATTGGAGTCATGTGGTATACAGGGGTTGACGTGCTGTCAGTGGATTGAAGCAAGGCATGTGAAGCGTCTGGGGTAAACCATGGAAAGCTGTGTAGGTATGTATATTTGCGTGTGTGGACGTGTGTATGTACATGTGTATGGGGGGGGGGGGTTGGGCCATTTCTTTCGTCTGTTTCCTTGCGCTACCTCGCAAACGCGGGAGACAGCGACAAAGTATAAAAAAAAAAAAAAAAATATATATATATAACCTGATAGGAGAAAAATAATTTACAATTCCTGCTCGCGTGGCAAAAATTTAAGATGCATGTTACCAACGAAAATGAATGAGATGAAACTACAATTCTTCGAGGTAATTTTGCATCAGTGGATGTGAAGTATTGTTGTAACCGAGGCTTCAGCTTCCACTTGCTAGAATACTCAGACCTCGGGGCTGAAGATCACGCATGCAGCGTGTTCCTAGACTACAAAAGACGATAAAGACGACTTGATAAATTGTCTTCTGTGATCTTAGAGAGAGAATCCCTGACGTTCACCAATGTGAATAAGGAGATTATACGAGTGATCTTTCCATCATGAGCAGTATTACAGCTCCTGCTCCTCGACCTATAAACAATCAATGAAGAGAGGAAGACTGGAATCGCGTCTTTTAAAACCTGAAGAAAAAAAAAAGATAAACTACCAATCACAGTTGGTGCTTGTAAGAACTGGTCTCATCTCAACCATGTGTTGCCTTGTTGAGTCGTCATACCTTCCATTGAGAGACTGAGAGACTTTGGTCGAGGTGATAGCGGCTTAATGACGTCTTTAGATACGGGTCAACCCAAGAGAAGTGATGTCTTTTAGTGTCCATACGTCAGCCACTGCCACCTCTTCCCATCTCCCTACCTAACACTCATCAGTGCACACTGAGGGATTACGCACACACACACACACACACACACACACACACACACACACACACACACACACACCTCAGGAACTAAAACAATCCAGGTATCGAAGGCCAGAGGACAGTAAACGCCCCGAGGAAATGTAGTGTGTGGATGGCTTCCGGGTTAGCTCAGGTAAGTGCGCGGTAGAGAAAACTCGGCCACCCATCCCTCCTGGGCTTGCCGGAGTCGACAAGGGTGCCCTTGGGGCTCGGCACATGCCTCAGCGGCGTCAGGGCAGGTCTCCTCCTCCTCCTCCTGCCACCTTCAGGGAAGGTCCCAGGGAAACTGTAGAGCCCTCTGCTGATCGTCCCTCCCAGAGAGAAGCAGGAATGGAAAAGTTGGAACGAGATTATTTGATCGTGAACGTGGGAGGAACGCAATTTTACTGTCGACCAGAACTAGTCGTCTTTTTTTTTTTTTTTTACACGAAAGCTTTGCTCAATTTTTTGTTTCTTTTCGCGAGTTGTAACAAATTAAACAAGGATAAACGAAGAGGAAAATGCTAAAGAGTCGAGAGTTAGGCATTCGAGAGTTGCTGGCCAGACAAGCTTTTCCCAGGATAATTCCTCTTGGAAACAAAGGTCGATTGAAAAACTTAAATGCCTCCTTTAAACCTCCTCCTTCCTGCAGTTAGAAATGGCATGACGTAGACCAACAAGGGTTGCTCGCGCTGTCGGCGGTCATGCCACAAAATTATGCTGAAGATTCCCAGGCAGATTGTATCATACCTGACATACATGATTAAACATTTACTATGCCATTTTACGTCTTTGTAATCCATCACGTATTTACCCTATTACTCACTGACTCCACGTTCACCGAGAGAAGCTCCTTTGACTAATTATTAGTTCAGAAACTCGTGTGTGTGCTTGATGTCATGAAGATCTATGCATTACCTGTCTATTTCTAAATCTAAATGGGTTGTTAGGTAATCATCCGTCTAAGAACAGTAAGTCTGTACGTATAATCACTCCCTGTCGATCTGTTAGCGTTTCTGGACGCCTGGGAGACGTATTTCATAACACCTTTTAAGACCAAAGGGGTTGAGGTGTTCCTTGCCTATCTGTCGTACGTTACCTCCTCCGTCGCTGGTGGCAACTTACCCATCGACGAGCGGGGTGTCCCTGAGGAGTCTGGTGGCCGTGTCCAGCCTCTCGTGCAGTCCAGCGTTGGGGTCGACCCTGAGCGCCAGTGGGACCGACACGCCCACGCCCGCCACGCCCGCCAGCACCAGCACAAGGCACACGCCTCCCCACACGTGGGCCGGCACCTCCAGGCCAGCTGCCAGAGAGAGAGAGAGAGAGAGATAGACTTAATGGTCTGTGATGTGAACCTGGGAGGCGATTAGTTAAGGGTTGTGATGTGTGGGAGAGAATGAATGGGAGACATAATAGATCTATATATATATATATATATATATATATATATATATATATATATATATATATATATATATATAAAGGGAGGCAAATATCTAAGATAGTGTAGCACACAGCACACATGTTTGATATATATGGTAGGAAGGTTATGTAGGAGAGATTTTATGTAGCAATTGTCAGCAAGTTATAAGGCAGAGACTGTGGGGAGGTGATATAGAATAATTAATAATTCTCGAGTATATTGAGAATTTAGAGAAAGATTGTAGTTACACTAACATAGAAGAGACACTTTAGGTAAAATATAAATTGTAGTTACACTAACATAGAAGAGACACTTTAGGTAAAATATAAATTGTAAGATAAGATGAGGGTTGTAAGATAGAATGAGGGTCATAGTGAATAAAGGACTAGTTGGGTAACTCTGAAAAAGAATGATGGTCAATCATTATTAAAAAAAATCATATCAAATTGATCCGTCAGAGACAACAACTGTAAGAATATGCCAGACAGGTATACATCACAACTGAATAATACCCTCGGTCGTAAGATGAAACTCCTAAAGCAGAAATTAGTCCCCCAACTCAACCTGAAAATATTTATCCCTTAGATCAACACACAGGAGCTGTTCCTCGTAGGAGACACTTTAAAAAAAAAAAAGACGATGCAAAAGTATTCGTAGAAAACCTTGCATTCCGAGTCTCTTGAGAGGAGTAGAATCCGAAGACGTTCTTTTGTCTTGTTCTTTCTGGATCACGTTCTGACCACTGCTGTCTTCATGAGGTTCCTGCGGCGCTCAGCATTCCGCCTACCTTCATGGCTCAGAGGCATAGGTGATAGTGCAGCGATGTTGTGTGTGCCTCTATGTGCAATGAGTACAAGGGAATTAAGGAATAAGTGATCGGTGTCTTCGTTATCCTGTTGCATCGTGGGCGTGAAGGGTCTTGGAATATGATGAATCGGTGTTTATAGTGTTGTAGGGATGGATGATGTCCAGGTTTGGAAACGGGAGAGTGTGACCCGTGTTTGTCTGGGGAGTGTGGTTTCTGATGAGCTTACTCCTGGTGGCTTGGAGTTTAGTAACGAGTTGGGAGGGCTGGTGTTGGTATTTGTTGGGTTATTTCAGTGTGTGTGTGTGTGTGTGTGTGTGTGTGTGTGTGTGTGTGTTAAGGGAGGAGGGGATTATCTTTGAGTAGAGTTTACTGAAGTGTGAAGCAGGACACCCCCCTCTCAGGGTTCGAATCCGACTCATGGTGTATATACCTCTGTCAAAGTCCACGTTACGCCTACCGAGTTGAGGCTGGCACAGAGCGAGAAAAGACGAGGCAACCAGTGGCTTTGTCTTGTAACCTCTGTGTGGTCGAGATGGTCGGACGCCACTTCCAGGGTTCGAATCTGATCCGTGTGTGTGTGTGTGTGTGTGTGTGTGTGTGTGTGTGTGTGTGTGTGTGTGTGTGTGTAAGTGGATCAATCCTGCATAGGAAAAAGACGTATTCTAATCATAGAATTTGTTGGGTCTGAAGATACGAACTTCGCTGTGAAGAATATTAGAGAAAAAAGAATGAGGGAAGATGAAGTCGGCTCTTCTTTGAGAATATGCTAATTAAAGACGGTAGGATTAGGCTTAGAGGTTCCCGTGTCCTGGAACGTACTGGGACTGTCGGACTGGGACGTACTGGGACCGTCGGACTCGAACGTACTGGGACTGTCGGACTGGGACTGTCGGACTGGAACGTACTGGGACTATCGGACTGGGACGTACTGGGACTGTCGGACTGGAACGTACTGGGACTATCGGACTGGAACGTACTGGGACTGTCGGACTGGAACGCACTGGCACTGTCGGAGCGAAAATAAAACTATGACGGGGAAATACGAGCGAGCGAGTCTCCGGGAAATTCATGGGCGTTGGGAGCCGTTGTCTGTAATGATCAGCAGTGAAACCCGAGTGTGTAATAAAAGGATGGCAGCCTGGCAGATGGCAGCCTGGCAGATGGCATCCTGGCAGATGGCAGGCTGGCAGATGGCATCCTGGCAGATGGCAGGCTGGCAGATGGGCTTCTGAGACATGCATGTGGAGGCTGCATGAGGAGGGAGGGAGGGAGGGAGACCGCCCAAGGAATCAGCGTTTCCCAGGCAAATGAGCTGTGTGTGTGTGTGTGTGTGTGTGTGTGTGTGTGCCTGTGTGTGTGTGTGTGCGCGCGCGTGTGTGTGTGTGTGTGTGATGTGTGTGTGTGGGTGGGGGGGGGGGGGTAT
Organism: Panulirus ornatus; assembly: GCF_036320965.1. Classification (NCBI taxonomy): domain Eukaryota; kingdom Metazoa; phylum Arthropoda; class Malacostraca; order Decapoda; family Palinuridae; genus Panulirus; species Panulirus ornatus. The sequence goes on along the minus strand of NC_092286.1, from coordinate 15,073,389 downwards.
GCAATTATGAATTTCTAATTACCAATTCGTTCTCTACGAGGAGGGGGTCTGCACACGTAAGGCCTCATTTATTCAACTTTCTCTGCTGACATACAACTTTCTAGGTACTGTCTGTTGTCTACATTCACGATCCTCTATCTCTGGTTATTTCATT
>NC_092286.1:15028235-15068235 GCF_036320965.1 Panulirus ornatus | reverse complement strand
GGAACAGATTGAACATACTTCAATCCAGAACCTCATAGAACTTCAGGAATACATATAAAAAAAAGAATGGGTTAGTGTTGGGGCGAAACATTGTCGAGAAGACTCATCTGCAATGACTAACAGCTGCCAAACAGGAGGGAATACCTGAAGCAGGAGTGAGAAAGATGGGAAATACTCCCAACCTCGAGAATGACGTCAAAGAAAGCGGAAGAGATGGGAATGAATAACATACACGAGCTGATATGGTCGAGTATAAAGGCACAGAATTCCAGAGAAGAAGAAATAGAAGAAGAAAAGAAGTAGTAAAACTAAAAGAAGAAGAAGAAGTAAAAGAAGAGGAAGAAGAAGAAGTAAAAGAAGAAGTAGAAGAAGAAGTAAAAGAAGAAGAAGAAGAAGAAGAAGAAGAAGAAGAGAAAGAAGTAAAAGAAGAAGAAGATGATGAAGAAGAAGTAGAAAAAGAAGTAGTAGAAGGAGAAGAAGCAGCAGAAGAGGAAGAATAAGAAAAAGCAGAAGAGGAAGAAGAAGAAGAAGAAAAAGAAAAGAAGAAGAAGAAGAAGAAAAAGAAAAGAAGAAGAAGAAGAAGAAAAAGAAGAAGAAGAAGAAGAAAAAAAAAAAGAAGAAGAAAAGGATCTTGAGATTCCTCTCATGTTATTGTGAACCTGATACAGTCAACCCACGTCTCTGCTCGAGAGCGTGACCTTGACCCACCCCTTTTCTTAGATGCATCCACACTTATGATTCTCCTATCCCCCCTGGGTGGCATGTGATTTCTCTGCAGAATTTCATGAGATACTTTTTTTCCCTTTCTTACTTATCTTAATGGTATTGGTTGGTGGGCGAGGAACTGTGGCCCTCACAGACGGGAAGGTTAGACGGGCGGAAGAAGACAGGGATAGTCACAGACGGGCGGTTGACGGATGGATGAGAGGACACAGAGGCGGTCATAGACGGGAAGTTTAGACGGGCGAAAGGATACAGGGACAGTCACAGACGAAAGGGTACAGAGATCTTCACAGACGGACGGTTGACGGATGGGAGGGCACAGAGGCGGTCATAGACGGGAAGTTTAGATGGGCGAAAGGATACAGGGACAGTCACAGACGAAAGGGTACAGAGATCTTCACATACGGACGATTGACGGATGGGAGGGTACAGGGACGTTCATAGACGGAAAGCTCACATAGACGGAAGGGCACAGGAACGTTTATGGACGGACGATGAAATGGACGTTCATTGGACGGAATGAAGGCCAAAGGGAACGTCCAGAGCGAGACAGGTGCGGTGTCCTTGACAGACGAACGCCTACATGAGCGTTCATGGACAGAAGGGTAGAGGGACGTTCTCGGACGTTCACAGGCTACAGACGGTTGCGTGGACCGTCAGTTACAGACGATTACATGAACGATCACGGACGGACTGTGCAACAGGATGCTCACGGGTGAACGTTCACAGGAACGTTTATAAACGGACAGACTCGCGAACACACAGAGCGAAGGACACAGAGTGAACAAAACCGTAACCTGGACCATCAGGAGCTCGTGAAAGCCACTATTTGCCCGGTAACGGAAATGACAAATGGCTCAGTGATGGAAGCAACATATAGACCAGTGATGGAAGTAACAAATAGCCAGTGATGTAATTAACAAGTAGACCAGTTATGGAAGTAACAAATAGCCAGTGATGGAATTAACAAATAGCCAATGATGGAAGTAACAAATAGCCAGTGATGGAAGTAACATATAGACCAGTGATGGAAGTAACAAATAGATCAGTGATGGAAGTAGCAAATAGCCAGTGATGGAAGTGACAGGTAGACCAGTAATGAAAGTAATAAAAAGCATGTGATGGAAGAAACAAATAGACCAGTGATGGAAGTAACAAACAGCCTGTGATGGAAGAAACAAACAGCCAGTGATGGAAGTAACAAATAGACCAGTGATGGAAGTAGCAATTAGCCAGTGATGGAAGTGACAGACCAGCGATAAAAGTAATAAACAGCATGTGATGGAAGTAACAAATAGACCAGTGATGGAGATAACAAACAGCCTGTGATGGAAGTAACGAGTAAACCAGTGATGGAAGTAACAAATAAGCCAGTGATGGAAGTAACAGATAAGCCATTGATGGAGGTAACAAATAGACCAGTTATGGAAGTAACTAACAGCCAGTGATGGAAGTAACAAATAGACCAGTGATGGAAGTAACAAATAGCCTGGGATGGAAGTAACAAATAGACCAGTGGTGGATGTAACAAACAGCCTCTGATGGAAGTAACAAATAGCTAGTGAGGGAATTAACGAATAACCAATGATGGAATTAACGAATAACCAGTGATGGAATTAACGAATAACCAGTGATGGAATTGACGAATAACCAGTGATGGAAGTAACAAATAGCCAGTGATGGAATTAACGAATAGCCTGTGATGGAAGTAACACATTGATCAGTGATGGAAGTAACTAATAACCAGTGATGGAAGTAAGAAATAGCCAGTGATGGAAGTAATGAATAGACCAGTGATGGAAGCATCAAATAGCCTGTGATGGAACTATCAAATAGCCAGTGATTGAAGTAACAAATACCCAGTAATTGAAGTAACTTATAGCCAGTGATGGAAGTAACATATAGCCAGTGATGGAAGTAACAAATAGCCAGTGATGGAAGTAACAAATAGACAAGTGATGGAATTAACAAATAGACTAGTGATGGAAGTAACAAATAGACCAGTGATGGAAGTAACAAATAGCCAGTGATGCAAGAAACAAATAGCCAGTGATGGAAGTAACAAATAGCCAGTGATGCAAGAAACAAATAGCCAGTGATGGAAGTAACAAATAGTGATAGAAAGAACAAATGGCCAGTGATGGAAGTAACAAATAGTCAGTGATGGAATTAACGAATAGCCAATGATGGAAGTAACAAATAGATCAGTGATGGAAGGTGAAGAAACGTGATGGAAGTAACAAATGGCCCAGTGATGGAAGTAACAAATAGCCAGTGATGTAAATAACAAATAGCCAATGATGGAAATCACAAATAAACTAGTGATGGAAGTAGCAAATAGCCAGTGATGGAGATACCCAATAGACTTGTATTGAAATCAACAGGTAACCAGGTAATGGAAGTAACAAGTTCCTCAGCACTGGAAGTAACAAGTAGCCCAGTGACTGAAGTGCAAAACAGAATAGTAATCCATAAATTTAAGAGTGTACCAGGCAGCTTTTGAGTGGGATAATCACTAATTCGACCTCCTTTACCTTGAGATACATTCACGGCCCGCCCAGGGTGTCGACCAGACAGGTTTCGAATCCCGGTTGCGGCAGTCGGTCCACAGTCAACCTAGCTGTTCATCCACCCCTAGAGGTTGGTCGAAAAAATGAGTACCTGCCTCAGGCATCAGCCAAGTACCCTCTTTATCGACCAACCACAAGGGGAGGATGAACAGCTGGGTTGACTGTGGTCCGAAAACCGCTGTAATCAGTCGAAGAAACTAACTTGGTTTGTATTCTCACAATTCAGTACTTGGCTTAAGAGGGAGAGGAACACTGACAATCTCGACAAGAAATTTCAAGGTTTCGTAACTAATGGCTGAGATCAGAGGAAGGGGGGTCTAAGGTTCTCCTAAAGTGAGCGGCATTAGACTGGTGTAATTAATTCGAAAGAGAGGAATACTAATCTCGAACTAAGGAAGTCTACAAGGGCAAGGAGTGGCTCTAGGGAGAATCACATGTGTCTTGGAGTGATGCAAGTGTTTTGTAGAATATGTGGAAAGGTCTGTGGGGGCCATAGTTGTGGATAGGGAGCTCTGGTGGTTTCGATGTATTACACGTGATAGCTAGAGAATGGATGTGTGCGGATGGGGCCTTTCTTCGTCTGTTCCTGGCACTAGAGCGGGAGACGGCGGTGAAGTATTAGAGAAAACAGAAGACGAAATAGATGTGTTCAGTAGTTTATTCTTGAATCCGATCGGCAATAGATTGTGTGGGAGCGAGACGTATATTGAGATGAGCGTAATTTCAATGGCGTAGCTGCTTCCGGAAGGCAGGTCGGAATTACTGGGTAAAGCCATGAATTGAATGAGGGGATTAGAGAAAATTTACAGGGCAAAGCAACTATAAATGGAGGGAATTTTACATTTTTCTTCGTATAAGAAGAACGTTTAAGGACCACTGAATGAGGATGACAGCGAGAAAATATCGGAGCTGTAAACAAAGGGTGTAGGATGTGAAGTGACAGGGTTCGAATCGCTTTACGTCACAGACGTCTTCGAGGATATGTCTTGAAACTGAGTATTTTCGAATGGATTCGAACAGCTGAGATAAATACATTCTCATCCAGGCAAGAGATTCCATTTGTTTCTCGAGTTAGATTTTGAGACGCGACTCCCATCGCTTTCTGAAGACAGGTTTATCAATCCTCCTTTTCATTTCGTAACCATTATGGATGAGGAGGCGGTATGACTGCGTCCTTCACCGCTTGAAACACACGCAGACAATTGTGTCCAGAGGTTTAGCGTCTGTCTTCCAGGAGATGGGATCCGCGTCTTAAACCATCCCATGTCATTGAGCTCCAATGGCATCACTGAAGCTGCTGCTGCCGTTTGCGAGGGACAGAGCCTGATTGCCTGTACTGCATGTGCTGATGATGCATGCAAGAGATCGAGCCCCAGAGACCAGTTCTAGAAGTATTGATGCATGCAAGAGACGGGGAAAGGAGGCGCCCCATCGCTTGCAAGTTGTGGTGATGCAGTGCTGGAGACGATCCATCAGCAATCAGCCAAAAATTCCTGACGTTATGAGAAATTATCGTCTGAAATGCCTGGGTCCGCTCGCTGGTCGTGCAGTATATAGCAGCAAACATGGTCGTCGCCCCGATGACTGACTGGACAAAGAAGGGGCCATGGGAGGAAGGGAGACGATGAGGGGAAGTAGGGAACGCAAGGAGAGGAAGAGAGTGGTGAGATGAAGAGATATAGTGTGGAAGAAAAGAAACTGTGAACGAGGTAAAACGGAGATGAAAGTAGGAGCTGAGAAAACCGTCATATGATACGAATGATAAAGAAGATAAGGAATAGGAGGAGTTGACACTGAGACTACACATCCGAGGGTTATAGGCACAAGATAATGATAGATCACACTAGATGCTCTTCGTGAGAAATATCCATAGCAACTATGGCTTGAGTTGTCTTAGTACATCCTGTGCCATGGGATGCCAAGATCTCGTCATGAGAGAGGATTGGATGCAAAGTTTGGATGACGAGATCAAGTGCCAATCCTGAATGAATGGGTCGATTAGCAAAGTCTGACTCTAAGGTCAAATGTCGAAATCAGACGACATTCAGATGATAAGGTGAGTTGGTATGGACAGGTTCGTAAACCAGATGCCATGGTTGGGTGTTATTCCTGGGCAACACAAAGTCTAGGGTCTTGGTTCACAAGATTCGTCGGCAGCAGGAATGGATGCCAGAGTGTCAGTACGAAGTGCCTGGTTTGGTTGGGCGTCGGAAATAAGTAATAAAGCTGGATGGCAAAAAGGGTGGAGCCAAGGTGGTATGTAAAAGTCACTGTTGATGATGATGACGTTGTAAGAATACAGTCCAGTGTTTCTTGTGGCCAAGATCGAGTAACCCAGCGGACGTTAGGGGCGCGTGATGACGGCCCCGTACCGATGTCACTCTCGTCCTTAGTGGTCATCAGGGGGTAGTGGCGAGGCCCCGTCTTGATGTCACTTGCCCCTGGTAGTCATCATGGCGGAGGCCCCATACCGATGTCACTTGCCCCCTGGTGGACAACAGGGGCGGCGAATGTCAATGCCCCACATGTAAGATCAGTCGACTTCGGTGAACAGCAACATTAGATGGGGTATCTCGTATCGGCTTCTCAGTCAGGCTTCCAAAGTGCCTCGTAAGAACGTGAGAAGAGATCCAGTGCTCCACTGGTGAATAAAAAGACGAAGACAAGTCCTCCTTCGTAGACATACAGGTAGACCGAGAGACGTACGATAGAGAGACAGACAGCTAGACAGACAGACAGATATGACAGATCATTCCATATAATATAAAGTTGTAAGACATAATTTCAAGTATCAATAGACACACACAATACAAATGCTCCAACGCAGATAGGCACAACCTTTATATTTTTATGATCTCGCTGTGTGAGGCTTTCAGAGGCGAGTGAATTGATTTTGTGGCCGATATACAGAAAGGAGAGGAAGGGACGGAGGTAGAGGAAGCATTAGAGAGAGAGAGAGAGAGAGAGAGAGAGAGAGAGAGAGAGAGAGAGAAAGAGAGAGAGAGAGAGAGAGAGAGAGAGAGAGAGAGAGAGAGAGAGAGAGAGAGATTACATGTTTGTAATCATCTTTATGTTATTACCTATTTTTTTTTGTAAATGTATCTGTAACTACTGTAACTACTTTTTTGTACTCGTTGGGTCTAATCTCGTGAACTGGATATACTGTTATACATTTCAAACTACCGTCTGTTGTCCATACCCACAATCTCGTTCAGTAGCTGAAGTGTATATCGTTCATCTACAATTCTTGTAAAATAAAATGATGTCTTTACATACATCATTTATGACAAGTTTCTTGCTTACTTTCAAGAAATCAAAGAGGCTCTTTACGTATGATCTCGTTTCCCTGAATCCGTGCTGTTTCTTAAAGTAGTTTTTCCTCTTTGATAAGTTATTCATTTGCTATATGGTTATGTCTGCCAGTACCTTACACACCAAGCTAACCAGGGAGACGAGTCGGTAGTTGTGCGCATCCTCCCGGATCCCTTTTCTTATATACAGTCATGAACTTTGTCCTCTTCTATTCCCTTGTCACTTAAACCTTTCTCCAGCGATATTTTGAACGGCATTTTAGATGGGTTGTCTATTGTGTCTGAACAGAATGTCAGCACGTATGGAGATATTTTAACACGACTGTGAACCTTTTTAGGTCAAAACCTTTCGATTCTCTCTCTCTCTCTCTCTCTCTCTCTCTCTCTCTCTCTCTCTCTCTCTCTCTCTCTCTCTCTCTCTCTCTCTCTCTCTTAAGATAGTTTAATGTTTCTCCAAGACCTCCTCTATATTCACCGTCAGATACTGAAACTTTGTGTCTTCCACTGTGAGAACAACTTGATCTTATCTTCCATTTCCTCATACAACCTCACATCATCCTCTACAACTCTTCCATTCTCGCTAACCTGATCCTGATTATCTCCTCTTTAACTTGTGATTTACTCCTGACGATTTTAGGTAAAACAAAAATATTGTATCATCTTCTGCCTTGTTCTCGGTTATCTCTTCTTTGTATCTCCCTTCCTCCCTCTCTCATCCTCCTATATTCCTTCCTTGTTCTCTCATCCTTCGCAAATCCTGGATGGTTGAGGTGCTGTGTGTGTGTGTGTGTGTGTGTGTATATATTCCCCCAACATAGTGCTAATCTCCTCCATTTTTGTGACGTCTTTTATCGTACCATTCCTTCCAGTTTCCTAGCCATTCCTCCGTCTGTACCTGAGGCTGAAGGTGCCAATTTTACCACAGAAGCTGTTAGATACTGTATAGTTTCCATAATCATAACTCCTCACTACGTCTGGCTTTAAAACTCCCCTGCAAGTCGGGCTATAAAGCCCTCACTTCCCCTCCAAGTCTGCCTGTATGACGACTGGAGATGTAATAACCCATCAATAACATCGCCTGTATGACGACTGAAGATGTAATAACCCATCAATAACATCGCCTGTATGACGACTGAAGATGTAGTAACCCATCAGTAACATCGCCTATATGACGACTGAAGATGTAGTAACCCATCAATAACATCGCCTATATGACGACTGAAGATGTAATAACCCATCAATAACATCGCCTGTATGACGACTGAAGATGTAATAACCCATCAATAACATCGCCTGTATGACGACTGAAGATGTATTAACCCATCAATAACATTACCTGTATGACGACTGAAGATGTAGTAACCCATCAATAACATCGCCTGTATGACGACTGAAGATGTAATAACCCATCAATAACATCACTTGTATAACACCAAGAATCAACACTCGTTGAAGACCAGCGTCTTCGTTCCGGCAGTTGACAATTAGAACTCTGTAGTGTAACAAGTCCACATCAGTTCTTCGTCGTGATGTGCAATACCGTGATGAGATGTGACGACTCCAGAGTTAGTTTCCAGACCAGTCGGTCCTCTACAGGCGCCATATGCCTAGCCTGCAGCAGGATTAACCCCACCTATATTTGGATATTGTGAAAGCTCCGATATTCAAAGATGACCGGCACGTTTGTCGTCCCTCATAGGGATGATTGATCTCTTTGCCTTTGTACTCCTCCTCCTCACGTCACATATCGTTAAGTCTCGAATATTCTAGCCGTTCTTCTTCGCTCAGTTATTCTCTGATATGTAAATTGAAAATCGCGACCTAAAGTCAACAGATATTCAGTCAGTAACGTCGTAAGAATCATTGGAGATCATCTGTAGCATCCGTGATGGCGAGGTCGCCTGAGTTCGGAACATGATCTTCGTATCATATAATCTCCCGTGTCCAGAGCCTGGTCGTGTAAGTGGAACACCGATCTGATGCCATGTCGCGCGGCTGGAACAACCCTCCAGACACGCACACACACACACGCACACCTCCCTCGTGAACCTCTCCAGTGGCTATGTATAGAACCCCGCGTCCCAGAGTCCCCGGGAGGAGGCTTCAAACCACTGCCGAGTGAAGCCAGGAACTCCTCCTCTGCCGTGAATTCTCGGAAGTGCTACTTTGTACCGAAGCTTTTGAGATTTTCGGAGAGGGAATTCACGCACTCAGAACCTGCGAAAAGAAAGCAAGAGACCTTGTGGCAATAGCATTCGCTTCAAGGATGTGGAAGTGTGCGTGCGCTTTAGCGTTGTGCGTGTGGATGATAAAGCTAAATAGTAGCGCAGAGGCATTGGTGTATATATCCAGCATGCTGGACTTAGGATGAACCTTCTGAATCGAGGTTTATGGCGTCCAGAGTGAGGTCATAAGACGTGCGCACCTTTGACTTTGGTCTGGCAAAGATGCGTTGAGTGACAGCTGGAGATAGTGGTCGGTCCGCAAAATTTCTGGAGCGTAGTTGAAACCTTTTTGTGGTGAGAGTAGACTGTAACGAGTACTGTGGGACAGACGAACGGACGGGCGGGTGACTGCATGGATAGACAGATGAACGGACGGGCGGGTGACTGCATGGGTAGACTGACGAACGGATAGATGGATGGATGGATTGAGAGGACGATCGGATAGAGAGATGGGTAGATGAACAGATGAATGGATAGTTGGATTAACAGACGAACGGATGGATGGATAGATGGACAGACGAACGGATGGATGGATAGATGGACAGACGAACATGGAGATGGATAGATAAACAAGACGGTTGGATGCATCAACGGATCAGGCGAATGAATGGATACCAGGACGGATAGCTGGGTGGAAGGACGGACAGAGTCGTCTTATAGACAGATGGGATAGGCGGATAGACGGATGGTTGAACTGACAGATGAATGGAATCTCTGGGGGAATGGATAGACGAACAGATCGAAACAGTGGATGGATGGACTCATGAATTGACAGGTAGAAAAATGGACAGGCAGACAGGAAAAAAGAAATATATTAAGTGTAACTTCTCAGGATAAAAAGATGAGGAAGATACCGCTCATCTTCAAGTGGAATCGAAGTCAGGGACTTGGCTACACAGGCCACGCACTTCAAGAAGAATGAACGTATGCAAGTCGACAGGTATCGCAAAATTGTTTTCCCCTCGTTTGAATATAATGAAACCTCCCGAGACGATTATCCGACATCGTTAGATAATGACAGAGTTGAAATTACAAGCAGCTACGATATTTCTCCTTGAAGGATTAAGATTAGCTTTAATTAACTAAGTGCAAGACACCATCGCCTTTTTTTTATATTTCCTTTGTCAGGTTTAGATAGCGTTTATCCTTGATGAGACTAGTCTGCAAGATTAGTATCTAACTGATACTCGTAGATAGCAATCGTATGACTTTCTTGCATCTCTGTATAATCAATGAGAGTCTTTAGCTTACAAAGAGTACCTATGAGAGATTACAGAACATCATAAGGGGATTATACATCACCTGTAGATGATTACCAAGCGTTTGTAGGGAATTATAGTGCATTTGCAGACGATTCTGTATCACTCCTGATTACCTTAAAGGATCCATATTATCCATTAACATTTTTATTATCAATTTCTATTAGTATTATCGAGGATCTTTCGATTATCATGATTAACACTGGAGAAAATCCTAAGAATATATAGAGCATTCCTAGATGATTATACAGGTATTCCTAGGTTGTCATAGTGCATCCCTAGATGATTATAGAACACCCTGAGGTGATCATAGAGCATCTCTAGATGGTTGTATGGCATCCATAGGGGGCTTTAAAAGCGTCTGTAGATAAGTAAACAACCGCCCTGGATTACTAGTAAATTCCTACATGATTATAGAGTCTACATTATAAGATAAAGCCTCTTGTGTAAAACGAAATAAAGTTTCTTCACTATAAACCAAAATAGAACCACTGTAAGCCAGTATACAGTTTCTTCACTGTTAACCAAAGTAAAACCATTAGAAGCCAGTATTAAGCCTCATCAGTATAAACTAAAATATAGTCCCTTCCCTGTGAACCAAAATAAAGCCCTTTTCCTATGAACCAAAATAAAGTCTCTTCCCTAAAAAACAAAATATAGCTCCTTCCCTATGAACCAAAATAAATCCCCTTTCCCAATACGCCAAAGTAAAGCCTCTTCCTTATGAACCAAAATAAAGCCTTACCTATGAACCAAAATGAATCCTCCTTCCCTATAAAGCAGAATATAGCTCCTTCCCTATGAACCAAAATAAAACCACTTCCCTGTGAACCAAAATAAAGTCTCTTCCCTATGAACCAAAATAGAGTATCTTCTCTATAAACCAGAATATAGCTCCTTCCCCATGAACCAAATTATAACTTCTTTCGTATAAACCAAAATAAAGCCTCTTTCCTATGAACCAAAATATATCCTCCATCCCTATGAACCACCGTAAAGCCTCACCGTACCACAGGAGATTGTTTCATTCGTAAAAATGTTTACGGTGGTCAGATATCTCTTCTGTGCAAAGCAGGAACTTTCAAGAGAGAGAGAGAGAGAGAGAGAGAGAGAGAGAGAGAGAGAGAGAGAGAGAGGGAAACTACAAAGGTTTACGAACATAAGTGATAAATCGCAGGATTTGCGTGAGACCAGAGGCATCTGTAGCGCCACTCACCAAGCCTTGGGCAGGGAAAGCCTAGTGAAGATGATGCCTTGGTGTAAACGTTCTTGTTTTGCATATACACACATGGTGTATATATATATATATATATATATATATATATATATATATATATATATATATATATATATATATATATATATATTGAAGATAAGGGATTATGGTCGAAGGGTCACAAGGATATGTTTACTAATCGTAGGGATATATGAGTATCTAAGCTATTCAAAGGGACATATATGTAGGTATCTTACTCTGTGGAGAGAGCTATATGGGTACCGTATTAGTCATAGGGATAATTTTTGATGTTAGCTGAGACGGCACAGGCAACTACATGCCCTAATTCAGGCCGTCTCATTAACGATATATATATATATATATATATATATATATATATATATATATATATATATATATATATATATATATATATACCCAACGTAAGTCAAGTACCCAATTTATCAGCCACCCTGTAAGGGAGGATTAACAGCTGGGTTGACTGTGGACCGACTGCTATAACCAGGATTCGAACCTATGGACACCTTTAGTATTTTCACTTCTAGTGTTATAACTTATTTATTTATATTCTACTAATTACACTGGTAATAGATCATGCATATTAATTTGTAAGATGTAATGAGAAAACGTGTGGGCAACATCCACTTATGTGCCATGTAATCCATCTGTCACTCTCTGTATCTAGGATACAGAGAGGAACGTCTTTTGTTTTTTTTTTTCATTCTGTGCCCATGAGCTCCTGAATTGTGTATCACAGCCTAACCTTTGACCTGACCCTTTTGGATTAGGTTCGACTCTTCATAACTAAAGGTTAACTAGTCGTGTTCAAGGGTCGTTTCCGTTCAAGGATGGCCCCGTCTAGTTCAAGAGGTCATGTTTTCCCTCCCCCAGCATAACATCAACAACAACAACAACAACAACAACAACAACTCCCTCCAACATAATCTGCAGGGGCTAAAGAAAATGGGGTTAAAACGGCCTTTGTTTTCTGGCATATCTCTCGAGCTAAACACGGGTGTAAGCTGGGCGTGAAGTACCTTCTGTACGTCGTCTTCTCGTGAGCTAACTCAGTGAGGGAGGCAGCGAAACCCCCGAGTGGCGTGTCTGTGTTGCGCACCCTCAAGAGAACAGCCAGCGTGAAGCACAATATCACCCGTTCTTCTCATTACTACCCCTCCCCTCTATCCACCATCGGTCACCACCCTCATTTACGTTCTCCCATCGTTTATCATATTACTACCATCTCCTCTCTTCTCTTCTGCCTATCCTCTTCCTCTCTTTATCACACTTCTGTACTCTCCTATTGCTCTCTTCCTTTTCTTCCATCATTCAACCATTTTTTTTCTCCCTTCTCAAGTCATCTTTCTTTATCCAGTACCTCCCACCTTCCTTTCTTTCTTTCTCTCGCACGATTGGTTCTTTCTCATCTATCTCTTCCCTTTCTTCATCTTTCATGACTCTCGAGCTTTACCATTATATTACAGACGTTCAGTACACGATGAGGACCATTGCACAGGAGCCGAGGATGTAGGAAGACAAAGCATAAATGAATTTCTGTTGTCCCAGTCACATGTCTGCCTTCCAACACTGGCGCTTCCCAGGAGGTGTTGGTGGTGATGGAGAGAGAGAGAGAGAGAGAGAAAGAGAGAGAGAGAGTGGGGAAGGGAGGTATTATAGACAAGCTCAGGCGACTCGCATATGACCCCAGGGACAATATTACCTCCTCACCCACCACCACCTGCTGTGACCTGACCTCTGACGTTAAGGCTTAAGCTTCGTCTTATCTTTATCTGATGACCCCACCATATTCATGACCTCATTACAATCTGTTAGGTTAATAGACAGATGTCTCTAATAGATGATTTTTTTCTTTTTAAGATTAGATTCATAAAACTTCCTCCCTCGGCATAAGCATTTGTAATGAAAACAAGGCGAGCGTTTTTGTATTCATTTACATATTTAAAATTAACATGAAAATGGATATTTTTTTTTTTCGTGTCCAAATTTAGCCTCTCGTCTATACTTCTTGTTTCACCAGTGTATATAGTTTTTGTCTAGACAATCTAATCAATTTGATATAGATGTAGATATCTATCCTTTATATATATCTAGTTTTGTTTGTTTATTAACAAATCCTCTAATGGATAATACACTTTCTAGTGTTACATTTGCTCATATTTATGGGTAATACGATATCTTTAATTCTTTTGAAATTCTGAGAGTGAGAACAATGGTTTCTAATGTCGTCATCTCCGATTTTTTTTCTTAAAGATTTTAGGTATAGTTGATCCTTTGTATATTTAGGTTTGTTTGATAGTGACATACCCCTCTGGAATATATATTTTCTAATGCAGCATTTTGTCCAACCTGTTTTTCTGTCAAGTTTTCTTTGTATTTTTTTTTCTTTTTGCAATTTTCATGACGGGAGAACAATGCCTTACTCTGTCATCATTTAAGATGCTTGGCCTGGGTGCATGAATCTCTCTCTCTCTCTCTCTCTCTCTCTCTCTCTCTCTCTCTCTCTCTCTCTCTCTCTCTCTCTCTCTCCCACCTCCGGTCCGTTGATACGAGCATTGATTATCAACCATTTCAGGTAAGACGGACTCTCGCAAATCTGTGTAAACCATATACGTACATTAGCAATCCTGTCTTCCAACCTACCCAATCAAGGGTTCCTGTAGCTTCAAAGCTGCGCAAAAATCAGGAGCAGGGAAATGCCGGACTCCTTTGAAGTGAGAAATTCTCGACGTATTAGTCGCTCCATTCGACGAGCAGGAGATATACACAAGTGATATATATATATATATATATATATATATATATATATATATATATATATATATATATATATATATATATATATATATGGATTACGTGTTAATTGACAGGCGTGCGAAAGAGAGACTTTTGGATGTTAATGTGCTGAGAGGTGCAACTGGAGGGATGTCTGATCATTATCTTGTGGAGGCTAAGGTGAAGATTAGTATGGGTTTTCAGAAAAGAGGGGTGAATGTTGGGGTGAAGAAGGTGGTGAGAGTAAGTGAGCTTGGGAAGGAGACCTGTGTGGGGAAGTACCAGGAGAGACTGTGTACAGAATGGAAAAAGGTGAGAACAATGGAAGTAAGGGGAGTGGGGGAGGAATGGGATGTATTTAGGGAATCAGTGATGGATTGCGCAAAAGATGCTTGTGGCATGAGAAGAGTGGGAGGTGGGCTGTTTAGAAAGGGTAGTGAGTGGTGGGATGAAGAAGTAAGAGTATTAGTGAAAGAGAAGAGAGAGGCATTTGGACGATTTTTGCAGGGAAAAAATGCAATTGAGTGGGAGAAGTATAAAAGAAAGAGACAGGAGGTCAAGAGAAAGGTGCAAGAGGTGAAAAAAAGGGCAAATGAGAGTTGGGGTGAGAGACTATCAGTAAATTTTAGGGAGAATAAAAAGATGTTCTGGAAGGAGGTAAATAGGGTGCGTAAGACAAGGGAGCAAATGGGAACTTCAGTGAAGGGCGTAAATGGGGAGGTGATAACAAGTAGCGGTGATGTGAGAAGGAGATGGAATGAGTATTTTGAAGGTTTGTTGAATGTGTCTGATGACAGAGTGGCAGATATAGGGTGTTTTGGTCGAGGTGGTGTGCAAAGTGAGAGGGTTAGGGAAAATGATTTGGTAAACAGAGAAGAGGTAGTAAAAGCTTTGCGGAAGATGAAAGCCGGCAAGGCAGCAGGTTTGGATGGTATTGCAGTGGAATTTATTAAAAAAGGGGGTGACTGTATTGTTGACTGGTTGGTAAGGTTATTTAATGTATGTATGACTCATGGTGAGGTGCCTGAGGATTGGCGGAATGCGTGCATAGTGCCATTGTACAAAGGCAAAGGGGATAAGAGTGAGTGCTCAAATTACAGAGGTATAAGTTTGTTGAGTATTCCTGGTAAATTATATGGGAGGGTATTGATTGAGAGGGTGAAGGCATGTACAGAGCATCAGATTGGGGAAGAGCAGTGCGGTTTCAGAAGTGGTAGAGGATGTGTGGATCAGGTGTTTGCTTTGAAGAATGTATGTGAGAAATACTTAGAAAAGCAAATGGATTTGTATGTAGCATTTATGGATCTGGAGAAGGCATATGATAGAGTTGATAGGGATGCTCTGTGGAAGGTATTAAGAATATATGGTGTGGGAGGCAAGTTGTTAGAAGCAGTGAAAAGTTTTTATCGAGGATGTAAGGCATGTGTACGTGTACGAAGAGAGGAAAGTGATTGGTTCTCAGTGAATGTAGGTTTGCGGCAGGAGTGTGTGATGTCTCCATGGTTGTTTAATTTGTTTATGGATGGGGTTGTAAGGGAGGTAAATGCAAGAGTCCTGGAAAGAGGGGCAAGTATGAAGTCTGTTGGGGATGAGAGAGCTTGGGAAGTGAGTCAGTTGTTGTTCGCTGATGATACAGCGCTGGTGGCTGATTCATGTGAGAAACTGCAGAAGCTGGTGACTGAGTTTGGTAAAGTGTGTGGAAGAAGAAAGTTGAGAGTAAATGTGAATAAGAGCAAGGTTATTAGGTACAGTAGGGGTGAGGGTCAAGTCAATTGGGAGGTGAGTTTGAATGGAGAAAAACTGGAGGAAGTGAAGTGTTTTAGATATCTGGGAGTGGATCTGTCAGCGGATGGAACCATGGAAGCGGAAGTGGATCATAGGGTGGGGGAGGGGGCGAAAATTTTGGGAGCCTTGAAAAATGTGTGGAAGTCGAGAACATTATCTCGGAAAGCAAAAATGGGTATGTTTGAGGGAATAGTGGTTCCAACAATGTTGTATGGTTGCGAGGCGTGGGCTATGGATAGAGATGTGCGCAGGAGGATGGATGTGCTGGAAATGAGATGTTTGAGGACAATGTGTGGTGTGAGGTGGTTTGATCGAGTAAGTAACGTAAGGGTAAGAGAGATGTGTGGAAATAAAAAGAGCGTGGTTGAGAGAGCAGAAGAGGGTGTTTTGAAATGGTTTGGGCACATGGAGAGAATGAGTGAGGAGAGATTGACCAAGAGGATATATGTGTCGGAGGTGGAGGGAACGAGGAGAAGAGGGAGACCAAATTGGAGGTGGAAAGATGGAGTGAAAAAGATTTTGTGTGATCGGGGCCTGAACATGCAGGAGGGTGAAAGGAGGGCAAGAAATAGAGTGAATTGGAGTCATGTGGTATACAGGGGTTGACGTGCTGTCAGTGGATTGAAGCAATGCATGTGAAGCGTCTGGGGTAAACCATGGAAAGCTGTGTAGGTATGTATATTTGCGTGTGTGGACGTGTGTATGTACATGTGTATGGGGGGGGGGGGGCCATTTCTTTCGTCTGTTTCCTTGCGCTACCTCGCAAACGCGGGAGACAGCGACAAAGTATAAAAAAAAAAAAAAAAAAAAAAAAAAAAAAAAAATATATATATATATTCCTGAGTCCACAGAGAAAATGAAACGATAAGTTCCCAAGTACACATTCGTGTAATAATCACATCATCAGGGGAGACACAAGAGAGAAATATACGTCAGTTGATATACAACGAAGAGACGTAGCTAGGACGCCATTTGGTTAAATTTGCGATCCTTTCCAATATATATATATATATATATATATATATATATATATATATATATATATATATATATATATACTTATTCGCCGTTTCCTGCGTCAGCGAGTTAGTGTCAAGAACAGATAAAATATTACACTCCCTCAGAACTCCTGCCAGAGTTACTTTCCTGGGGAGGAAGGAGAGTGAAGGAAGTAGACTCCTCAAGATCTCTTATAAACAAACCACCTGTTCCACTGTGACCTCCACCTCGCCTCGCCTCGCCTCGCCTCGCCTCGCCTGTCGTCCACCCCACCAAAAGTAATCGTTACGAGGTTACGAACCAAAGATCTCTGATGAACGATCACCCGTGGCTTCGAACCCACAGGCGTTTCGCTCATGCACAACAGTACACACAAAGTAGCTCCAGCGCACTCACGCCTTAACACGTCCAGTAACCTGTTCTTCGTAGCAGATCCCGTCCAGCCAAATCATCGAATAACCATCTATCAACTCGTAAGGGAAATAGAATTCTTACACCTGCCACACACATCTATGGCCTATACTACAAGATCTCCTCTTACCCCAACAGACTCGACTGCATTCAAGCTTATTCACACCTGCAGTGCTTCGACAAGCACTAAACAATTGTACGTTCTCCGTTAAACTCATTTTAGAGCCTGATTCCACCAGATATATGTCCAACTGAAGCTAGATTCCGGAGGCAAGAACGAGGTACACTTTCTCGTCTAAAGCATGGGCGCCAAACAACTCTTCAGCAACGGAAAACGCGATTCAACCCATTTCGCAACCCGTCTTGCACAACATGCAGCCTCCCATGCCGAAGACGCTGAACGCCTTTCTGTATCTACTGCAAATAGACAACAGATAACATCACTGCGCTCTTAACATAGGGTCCTGCAGGGGCTTCGTGGCTCGCCTCCTAAAACGGTTAGGGAGTCCCTTAAGAGGAAGTCATTTGAGGTAGTGTATGTATGTGTGTAATGAACCAATTGTACGGTATGGGTAGGGAGCTTTACGTTCGTAGGCCCCCCCCCCCCTGATCTTTTGAACTTTATCATTATGTAGCTTTTTAAACCTATGTATACCGTCATCATCATTATTATTAGCGACAGTATATTTCATTTATTTTCTAGCCTTACACTACAGAAGACCTTCTTTACATCTTCCTTTTAAAATGTTTTCTTGTTTCATTTGTTATGGATCATGATTATTCTATCCTTTGATCTTGTGAAGAATTGTTCACTGTTGACATCATTCAACAGATTAGTTTAGAAACTTAAAGAGTCGTGTTCAGGTTACTCCTTACTCTTCTGTATTCCACTGTATACACAAGAATGGCCATTAAGTTCTTACTGTAAGTCAGTTCTTAGTCCTAGTAATATCCTTGTTTCCCTCCTTTAGACCTTTTCCATATTGTTTCTTTGATCTTCCTTGAATGTAGTTAGAAAATCTAAGAAGGATATTCTAGATCTGTCCTGATATACGATGTGAAGATTCAAGTACTGCTAAAGGAAGGGTCCTTGCCACTTGATAGATGTCCCTCTCATACACAGATTCCTGCAGTTGAGTTCCTGCAAGATGATACTTGTATTGACGTTTTCTTTCACTTTTTGTCCCATTTTCATTACTTCGTATTTCACTCGGGTCGATTTTCATCAACTACGAACCGGATCAGCTTTGGAATTTGTCTCGATCCCCTTGTAAATTGATGCAATCCTCCTATCTCTTTTCTCCTCTCATGCCCTTGGTCTCATCCTCAAACATATCCACAGAAGAATTCACTCTTACTGGCAAGTCTTTTATATATAAATGAAAAAGAGCAGTGGTCCCTGGAATCCCTCACCCATCTCGACATGGTTCCTCAGACATTCGTCCTATATTCTGACATGCGTCCTTTATTCTATGACGTGCGTCCTTTATTCTCTGACATGCGTCCTTTATTCTATGACGTGCGTCCTTTATTCTATGACGTACGTCCTTTATTCTCTCATATGCGTCCTTTATTCTCTCATATGCGTCCTTTATCCTCTGACATGCGTCCTTTATTCTATGACGTGCGTCCTTTATTCTCTTATATGCATCCTTTATTCTTTAACATGCGTCCTTTATTCTCTGACATGCTTCCTTTATCCTCTGACGTGCGTCCTTATTCTGTGACATGCGCCCTGTATTCTATGACGTGCGTCCTTTATCCTCTGACATGCGTCCTTTATTCTATGACATGCTTCCTTTCTCCTTTCTCTGACATACTTCGTTTATTCACTAACGTGCGTCCTTTATTCTCTGAGACGCGTCATTTATTTTTCTGACATGCGTCTTTTGTTCCCTAACACTACTAAAGTA
The DNA here is from genome assembly GCF_036320965.1 of Panulirus ornatus. NCBI lineage: Eukaryota > Metazoa > Arthropoda > Malacostraca > Decapoda > Palinuridae > Panulirus > Panulirus ornatus. Next base: position 15,049,009 of record NC_092286.1, on the reverse strand, counting down.
GTCATTAATCCATCGAAGGGATCTGCACTTCTTCTTTACTTACCTCCTGTGTGGTACAAGTCAGATGCTCTCTAGCAGTCCAGACACACACACACTCTCCGCTTCACCTTTCGTCTAAAACGGAGCTGAGTCGTGTTATAAGAGTCTAAAGAACTTTGTTAAGCATGATCCCCTATTCTGTGATTTCGTGTTGGATCTCACTTTAATAGTTTCTCTTTTGCCACCCAGTCGCTTTCTTAATATCTGTCCCAATGTTTAGCGCATCATACTCGCCTGCAGTTCAGCATAATTTCTCGGTCGTCTTTCCTAAAGAAAGGTACGATATTCACCGTCTTCTTCTGCTCCCTTTACTGCTTCATTGTTCTCCGGCGAAATCTTGAACAACACCTCATGCATCCCGTCAAGCCATCTGCTTATATTTCTTCTTCGGATACGACAGGTCTTTCGATAACTTCTTCTTCCCCCCATTTCATCTCACTGATCCCACTTTGATAACCCTTCTCGAATGTGTCTACATCAACTTCATTTCCTCTGATTCCCTGAGCCTGACAGATACCTTCTGATGGATGGTATTGGATGATCTGATGCCTTGTCCATTATATTCTTTTCTAAAGTTTGTCTGCTTCCACCTTTTCATACTCTGTTACACACACACACACACACACACACACACACACACACACACACACACACACACACACACACACACACACCCCTTCATTGCTTTCTCTACATATGTATGTGTGTATCCTATGCAAATATATTAGAGCAATATTCTGTACACCAATATATATATATATATATATATATATATATATATATATATATATATATATATATATATATATATATATATATACTTTTTTCATTATTGCATCAAGCAATATAGTGTCGCTTGGAAGAAAATTATGGAAAAGTTTGGAAGGGAAATGGCTGATCTAATTAACAACTGGTGGCCGACTTTTGCAACCTCATGAGACTAGAGTCGAAAACAATTTCCCTTTGCGTCTCGCGATGTTCTCTTAGTTACCAAAGTCCAGTTTTATTGTGATGAACTTCTGTGTTATGGGCCCCCCGAAAATTACCCGGATTCGCCACCGAAAACTCCGGATCCGTTTTCATGACTGACATTTTACATTTTGGTGAATGTTCCTTTTTTTTTTTCCTTTTTTTGTTCGTTTCTTTGTTTGGTTAAGGAAATTGATCATTTTAATGCTGGACCTTTGGGTACTACTTGTGTGATTTCTCTCTTAGCTTGACACAGTGATGGTGTGCCAGTGAATAGAGTATAATGTTATACGAGAATACAGAGAATGATATGAAAATTAAACCTTCAGTATGGACGGTCACTCCCATTGCGCAGCACCTATGATACACACAGGAAATTCCCCTTCCACACCAGTACGCTCAACACAGAAGAAACACAAACTGAATGCTCTCAGAACACTAACTGGCACCATGGAAAAGAATCTCTCAGCTTCCTCTGCAAACAAATCCTCCGCTCCACTCTAAACTATGCCTCACCTGCTTCGTCGTCCACCCTCTCACAAGTATATGTAACAAAAGCTGAAAAACACACACAAAATGCACCACTTAGAACATTAACTAGCTGCCTATCAGCGACAAACACACACCAAATTACACAGTAAAACGAAGAACCTCCCAATACAATCGAACCTCAACATCTTCAGATCTCTGTTCTTTGCGAGATCACTGGACCCCTTTCATGCAAAGCTCTCCCATAAGTAAGAGCTGCTAAGGAGAAATAAAGAACTTACCCCTGCCTCATTCTTCAGCAACCTCTGCTTCGAGACTCCCTACAAACTCCCAAGCGAATAAAACACACTGAAGTGACCTGACTAAACACTGAACTAGCCTCTCTCTTAACTCGGTCTTAAACACACCCCACCAGACAGACAGACACCCATCCAAAACCACACACATTCCGACCATAAACGTGACACACACTCCCATCTACGTCTGGGTCATCACCCGTCCCTGCTACACTACAAACACCGATTCAACCCATCCCAGGACCCCCTCCTGCCCACGAGGCAAGTACTATAACCAAGGCTGTGAACACCTACTGCTCAGCTGCCTCGCACTTCCCCCTACGTCAACACACACACACACACACACACACAACCCCACTGCTCAGTATGACTTGTGGTCCAGCCCGGTGGACGTGGTCGGCTTCCTGAGCGCTGCAGGCGGTCCATAATGATAGAAGGGACTCCTAGGGTAGGATATAGGCACACACACACACACACACACACACACACACACACACACACACACACAGCTATATATACATACTTTCCATACATCGGGATTTCCCGCGTTAGCGAGGTAACGCCAGGAAAAGACGAGGACATTTCTCAACGGGGATATTCATACTTGGATAAGTCTTCAGTGGCCACTGTCGTTACGTCCTGTGCTACAAAGAACATTTCATCTCAGTTGGGATTTATACATAACCTCGTAGAAATGAACGCAACCGAGCTGCACTGTCTTATTAAGATAACAGCCTAGATTATCTGTGAGTTACGCCGTCGACTTACACAGATAACCCACCACCACACAGAGCGGTAGCAATGGCTCAGCGACGTCTCACTTTAACATTAAGACTCCAGACGCTATTTATATAAACCCTTGTACCCAGCAGTAAGAAGGCCCTTGGAGGAGGACGACTTGATGACCCTTGGGTACAAGAGTACGACCCTAGACCACGAAGGGGACGACCCTTTGATGCAATCCCTTGACCTTTTTTTCTCTTTTTTTAGTAGAATATTTAAACGACTATATCCACGAGTTTAAGCCCTTGTGTTTAAAGCGTTTATACCGCTGTACGAGACAGGGCTGACGTGTAATGTAGTGATGTACTATATAATAAGCATGCGACGCACAAATACGGTTCATTCTTTGACGGACGGACGTGCGGGAAAGACCAGTATCCCGGGTCCTTCCTGACTCGTTGTTGTTTTGGGACGGGCGGGTCACACAGACGTGCAGAACTCTTCCTCAACGCGAGAGCGCACAACGCGATCTGGCGCACGATGCCGTGAGGACCTTCTCAGATTACCGAGTGGTCTGGTCTGGTCTGCTGCCTTGGGAGTGCTCTCTCTCTCTCTCTCTCTCTCTCTCTCTCTCTCTCTCTCTCTCTCTCTCTCTCTCTCTCTCTCTCTCTCTCTCTCTCTCGGAGGAATATGGCGTCTTGGTAACACGATACGCTCACCGGGATTGCTGGTTGTTTAATGTTCGTATTTCCTCCAGCAATATGATATATATATATATATATATATATATATATATATATATATATATATATATATATATATATGTGTGTGTGTGTGTGTGTGTGTGTGTGTGTGTGTGTGTGTGTGTGTGTGTGTGACAGCGAAAGAATGGACGTGAGCCAATGAGACCTTTTCTTTGTCTGTTCCTGGCGCTACCTCGCTAATTCGCGAAACGGCGAATAAACATGAAAGAAATATATATATATATATATATATATATATATATATATATATATATATATATATATATATATATATATATATTTCGGAAGGCCCAAGAAGAGTCTGAGATACACAGTGCTCGTGATTAAACACCAGGTCGGTGATGGTATGACCTTTGTAAGTCCTTTGATGTCGAGCTGGGAACACAGGCTCTGTATCCTCCAGCAATGCACGACACAGTGTTTACCAAAGGATGAAATGTGGATTGTGCGATTTATCTCTCTATATACTGAGTGGTGGTGGGTCTCACTTGTCCTTTTGTCTCGCTCAACTGTCTTTGGATAAATCTTTATCCTTTGAGATGTATCGTTATGGAAAGCTTTCTTCTTTTTTTTTCAATCGAGTGTGAGTTATTTTGTGTGGATTAATGTAGGTTTTGTGTCGAGTTAACTGAGACAGCAAGGGTAACTGATGTCCTATTCAAGCCTGTCTCATTGACAGGCGAGGTAGCGCAAGGAAACAGACGAAAGAATGGCCCAACCCACCCACATACACATGTATACACATACACGTCCACACACGCATATATACATACCTATACATTTCAACGTATACATATATATATATATACATGCACAGGCATATACATATATACACATGTACATAATTCATACTTGCTGCCTTTATTCATTCCCGTTGCCACCCCGCCACACATGAATTGACATCCCTCTCCCCCGCGCGCGCACGAGGGAGCGCTAGGAAAAGACAACAAAGGCCACATTCGTTCACACTCGGTCTCTAGCTGTCATGTACAATGCACCGAAACCACAGCTCCCTTTCCACATCTAGGCCCCACAAAACTTTTCATGGTTTACCCCAGACGCTTCACATGCGCTGGTTCAATGCATTGACAGCACATCGACACCGGTATACCACATCGTTCCATTTCACTCTATTCCTTGCACGCCTTTCACCCTCCTGCATGTTCAGGCCCCAATCGCTCAAAATCTTTTTCACTCCATCCTTCCACCTCCAATTTGGTCTCCCACTTCTCCTCATATATTTTTTCATACTATTTGCCATTTCCCGCGTTAGCGAGGTAGCGTTAAGAACAGAGAACTGGGTCTTAGAGGGAATATCCTCACCTGACCCCCTTCTCTGTTCCTTCTTTTGGAAAATTAAAAAAAAAAAAAAACAAGAGAGGGGAGGATTTCCAGCCACCCGCTCCCTCCCCTTTTAGTCGCCTTCTACGACACGCAGGGAATACGTGGGAAGAATTCTTTCTCCCCTATCCCCAGGGATACCCTATCCTCATATATATATATATATATATATATATATATATATATATATATATATATATATATATATATATATATATATACATACCTTAGCTTAAGCCAGGTATCCTGTTTATCGACCAATCCCGAGAGAAGGATGAACAGCTGGGTTGACTGTGGACCGGCTCCTGTACCCTATGCGGGTTCAACCCCGGATGATCCGTGATTGAGTCACGGTGAGCAACGCTAACCCGTACACCATGAAGGTGGGCGGGATATGTAAAAAGAGTCCTTTTGTATGGGAGAAGGACGGGTGATGAGAGTGATCTATGACCAATTAATCATTCCTTTGAGAAATACCTCATTATTACGTTGTAGGCTAGCACTTCATTTTGAGTTAGTACGGTGCTCTATTGTCTATGTGTAGGACAGTTCGATGTAGGAAAAGCTTATTTTCGTGTAGGTAGAGCGTATTAACAGGTAGGTATAGCGTATCAACAGGTAGGTATAGCGTATCATCAAACGGGTACAACGCATTATCTTGCAGACATAACGCTCTGTCATGCTGGTATAGCGTTATCATGTTGGTATAGCGTTATCATGTTGGTATAGCGTATTATCATGGAGATATATCGCACTGCCATGCAGGTATAGCGTATTGTCATGGAGATATAGCGCATTATCCACGGAGGTATAGCGCATTATCATATAGGTATAGCGGAATACAGTTTCCTTCATATTTGGTGGCAAAACTGTTCAAGTAAGACCCCCGTGTGAAGGAGATATTAAAGCTATTGCAATATGTGCCTCATGGATCAGGAGAGAAAAAAGAAAGGACTTAGAGAGAGATAGAGACAAAGACAAGCAGAAAAGCGCGAAATCACGACATATTTTACCGGTGGGAACCTTTGGCGGGGAGGAGGAGGAGGAGGAGGAGGAGAAACCTTCCTCACACACACTCATCACGCTGCATCCACCGCTGCCTAGAAGCCTCTGACAACTGAGTGATGGGAGGGACGGCACGGCTGACTGACCGCCCGGGCGGCCGTCCTCCCCCCCGCGTCCGCTGTCGCCAGCCAGGCGCTGTTACGGCCGGCAGCCAGCCACCCCCACCGACATCATAACCTCCGTGTAACGTTCGCACCCATACCATCCGCGCCAGGAGATGAGTCTTGATGATCATGTATCTAGCTCCCACTCCCCCATCACCGTCCTTGCAGATTGGGGTGAGAGGTTCAGGTGATTGGATGAAAAATCTTCCAGCAGTCAAAAACTTGGCTTAATATCCGCAAGCCGAGATCACATTCGAAGTACTGAAGCTTAAGCAGCTTATTTATACTGGAACAGAGATCATATCATTGTGAAATATACGTAAGTGGTTCAGCTGTAAATGATGATGAAGGACGATGTATCGCATTAGCTCTACAAAAAGCGAGGTAGCGCTCATGTATTCCTTGAAAATTGATGTATTGAAAGAAATCGGCAACGACACAGTGACGTCCCATCTGATATACACTGATGCTTCTGATCTACTGATCGATGCTGACCAGATACTGATTCGATTTTAATATATATATATATATATATATATATATATATATATATATATATTTTTTTTTTTTTTTCATACTTTGTCGCTGTCTCCCGCGTTTGCGAGGTAGCGCAAGGAAACAGACGAAAGAAATGGCCCAACCCCCCCCCCCCATACACATGTACATACGTCCACACACGCAAATATACATACCTACACAGCCTTCCATGGTTTACCCCAGACGCTTCACATGCCTTGATTCAATCCACTGACAGCACGTCAACCCCTGTATACCACATCGCTCCAGTTCACTCTATTCCTTGCCCTCCTTTCACCCTCCTGCATGTTCAGGCCCCGATCACACAAAATCTTTTTCACTCCATCTTTCCACCTCCAATTTGGTCTCCCTCTTCTCCTCGTTCCCTCCACCTCCGACACATATATCCTCTTGGTCAATCTTTCCTCACTCATTCTCTCCATGTGCCCAAACCATTTCAAAACACCCTCTTCTGCTCTCTCAACTACGCTCTTTTTATTTCCACACATCTCTCTTACCCTTACGTTACTTACTCGATCAAACCACCTCACACCACACATTGTCCTCAAACATCTCATTTCCAGCACATCCATCCTCCTGCGCACATCTCTATCCATAGCCCACGCCTCGCAACCATACAACATTGTTGGAACCACTATTCCTTCAAACATACCCATTTTTGCTTTCCGAGATAATGTTCTCGACTTACACACATTTTTCAAGGCTCCCAAAATTTTCGCCCCCTCCCCCACCCTATGATCCACTTCCGCTTCCATGGTTCCATCCGCTGACAGATCCACTCCCAGATATCTAAAACACTTCACTTCCTCCAGTTTTTCTCCATTCAAACTCACCTCCCAATTGACTTGACCCTCACCCCTACTGTACCTAATAACCTTGCTCTTATTCACATTTACTCTTAACTTTCGTCTTCCACACACTTTACCAAACTCAGTCACCAGCTTCTGCAGTTTCTCACATGAATCAGCCACCAGCGCTGTATCATCAGCGAACAACAACTGACTCACTTCCCAAGCTCTCTCATCCCCAACAGACTTCATACTTGCCCCTCTTTCCAGGACTCTTGCATTTACCTCCCTAACAACCCCATCCATAAACAAATTAAACAACCATGGAGACATCACACACCCCTGCCGCAAACCTACATTCACTGAGAACCAATCACTTTCCTCTCTTCCTACACGTACACATGCCTTACATCCTCGATAAAAACTTTTCACTGCTTCTAACAACTTGCCTCCCACACCATATATTCTTAATATATATATATATATATATATATATATATATATATATATATATATATATATATATATATATATATATCCCCAGGGCCATTCCCTGGGGATAGGGGAGAAAGAATACTTCCCACGTATTCCCTGCGTGTCGTAGAAGGCGACTAAAAGGGGAGGGAGCGGGGGGCTGGAAATCCTCCCCTCTCGTTTTTTTTTAATTTTCCAAAAGAAGGAACAGAGAATTGGGCCAGGTGAGGGTATTCCCTCAAAGGCCCAGTCCTCTGTTCTTAACGCTACCTCGCTAATGCGGGAAATGGCAAATAGTTTGAAAGAAAAAGAAATATATATATATATATATATATATATATATATATATATATATATATATATATATATATATATATATATATATATATATTCCATACTATTCGCCATTTCCCGCGTTGAAATGTATAGGTATGTATATGTGCGTGTGTGGGCGTTTATGTATATACATGTGTATGTGGGTGGGTTGGGCCATTCTTTCGTCTGTTTCCTTGCGCTACCTCGCTGACGCGGGAGAGAGCGACATACACCCACATACATATGTATATACATAAACGCCCACACACGCACATATACCTACCTATACATTTCAACGTATACATACATATACATAGACAGACATATACATATATACACATATACATATTCATACTTGCTGCCTTCATCCATTCGCCGCCACCCCGCCACACATGAAATGGCAATCCCCTCCCCCTGCGTGCACGCGAGGTAGCGCTAAGAAAAGACAACAAAGACCACATTCGTTCACATTCAGTCTCTAGCTGTCATGTATGATGCACCGAAACCACAGCTCCCTTTCCACATCCAGGCCCCACAAAATTTTCCATGGTTTATCCCAGACGCTTCACATGCCCTGGTTCAATCCATTGACAGCACATCGACCCCGGTATGCCACATCGTTCCAATTCACTCTATTCCTTGCACACCTTTCACCCTCCTGCATGTTCAGGCCTTGATCGCTCAAAATCTTTTCACTCCATCCTTCCACCTCCAATTTGGTCTCCCACTTCTCCTCGTTCTCTCCACCTCTGACACATATATCCTCTTTGTCAATCTTTCCTCACTCATTCTCTCCATGTAACCAAACCATTTCAAAACACCCTCTTCTGCTCTCTCAACCTCACTCTTTTTATTACCACACAGCTCTCTTACCCTTTCATTACTTGATCAAACCACCTCACACCACATAATGTCCTCAAACATCTCATTTCCAACACATCGCCCCTCCTCCGCACAACCCTATCTATAGCCCATGCCTCAAAATCATATAACATTGTTAAAACCACTATTCCTTCAAAGATACTCATTTTTGCTTTCCGAGATAACGTTCTCGCCTTCCACACATTCTTCAACGTTCCTAGAACCTTCGCCCCCTCCCCCATCCTGTGACTCACTTCCGCGTCCATGGTTCCATCCGCTGCCAAATCCACTCCTAGATATCTAAAACACTTCACTTCCTCCAGTTTTTCTCCATTCAAACTTACCTCTCAATTGACTTGTCCCTTAACCCTACTAAACCTAATAACTATGCTCTTATTCACATTTACTTTCCACTTTCCTCTTTCACACACTCTTCCAAACTCAGTCACCAACTTCTGCAGTTTTTCACCTGAATCAGCCACCAGCGCTGTATCATCAGCGAACAACAGTTGACTCAATGAGATAGAGATTATGGAGATTAGTCAGCATGGGACATAGATAAATGTATATAGATAAACAGACAAAACAGACCTGGTCGACTGACTGATAGACAAAGGTTGGGTCACACTGGAGTGGTGGTAGACTACAAGAGAAAACGGGATAGCAGCAGTACGTCCATTTTCTTTCCTCCCCGCGTCAAACACGAGAGCTTGTTGCAACACTTGCACACACACAGCGGAAAAAGAGAGAGGGAGAAAAAAGGGGAGGGAGAGAGAGAGAGAGAGAGAGAGAGAGAGAGAGAGAGAGAGAGAGAGAGAGAGAGAGAGAGAGAGAGAGAGATTCACGCAGGAAGGAAGGGATGGAGGGAGGATGTGTTGTGTGTGTGTGTGTGTTTGTGTGTGTGGACTAACAAGCGGTGAAAAAAAAAGGAATTTTCTCCCTGCACGCAACAGCGATCCGGAGGTAGCCTTCTGCAAGCTGGTGCCCTGCTGCAGTCTCTCACTCTCGCGCTTCGAGAGAGAGAGAGAGAGAGAGAGAGAGAGAGAGAGAGAGAGAGAGAGAGAGAGAGAAAGAGAGAGAGAGAGAGAGAGAGAAAGAGAGAGAGAGAGAGAGAGAGAGAGAGAGAGAGAGAGAGAGAGACTTGTGTGATCGTCAGTCGAAGATGCAGAGTGCGGTCTCGCTAGCGAACTTCTCACTTCAAAGGTGTCCACGCTAAACACACCCCCTCCTCCTCGCTGCTGCGTTAGCGCTGCTTCGGGGAGTGGAGGCTGAGCTGCTGTCGGGTGAACCCTTAGGTTCAGAGCCCCAGTACCTGTCTCTGTGAACTGACAGCTTAACGAGCTGCTGCAGAAGGCGATTAATGATGTGACAGCAACGAAATAGTAAACTAAGGTCTCCAAAAACACTAGGAAAAGCATAGACGCATCCTTGATTTATAAGGGATTTTTTTTTTGTAACGCATAAACACACACGCACGCACACACACACACACACACACACACACACACACACACACACACACACACACACACACATATATATATTTATTTATATTTATTATACTTTGTCGCTGTCTCCCGCGTTTGCGAGGAAGCGCAAGGAAACAGACGAAAGAAATGGCCCCACCCCCCCCCCCATACACATGTATATACATACGTCCACACACGCAAATATACATACCTACACAGCTTTCCATGGTTTACCCCAGACGCTTCACATGCCCTGCTTCAATCCACTGACAGCACGTCAACCCCGGTATACCACATCGCTCCAATTCACTCTATTCCTTGCCCTCCTTTCACCCTCCTGCATGTTCAGGCCCCGATCACACAAAATCTTTTTCACTCCATCTTTCCACCTCCAATTTGGTCTCCCTCTTCTCCTTGTTCCCTCCACCTCCGACACATATATCCTTTTGGTCAATCTTTCCTCACTCATCCTCTCCATGTGCCCAAACCACTTCAAAACACCCTCTTCTGCTCTCTCAACCACGCTCTTTTTATTTCCACACATCTCTCTTACCCTTACGTTACTCACTCGATCAAACCACCTCACACCACACATTGTCCTCAAACATCTCATTTCCAGCACATCCATCCTCCTGCGCACAACTCCATCCATAGCCCACGCCTCGCAACCATACAACATTGTTGGAACCACTATTCCTTCAAACATACCCATTTTTGCTTTCAGAGATAATGTTCTCGACTTCCACACATTCTTCAAGGCCCCCAGAATTTTCGCCCCCTCCCCCACCCTATGATCCACTTCCGCTTCCATGGTTCCATCCGCTGCCAGATCCACTCCCAGATATCTAAAACACTTATATATATATATATATATATAAGTCCACGGAAAAAATGAAACACGATAAGTTCCCAAGTGCACTTTCGTGTAATAATCACATCAGGGGAGACACAAGAGAGAAATATAAGTCAGTTGATATACATCGAAGAGACGAAGCTAGAACGCCTTTTTTTTTGTTATGTATAGCGTTAATGAGATAGCTCTGATTAGGGCTTCACCTGCCCGTGCCGTCTCAGTTAACATAAAAAAAGAGAAAAGAGAGACAAGCTTCATAAAGAAATAGAATAAAGTAAAATGAATTGAAAATACCTAACACAAACCCAAGTCATGTACTGGGAAATGAGAAAAATTGAGGAGCTTTCTTCGACTTTCATCGAAGAGTTTGACCAAACAAACTCCCGAATCTTATCAGTGAGTGTAGCAGGGCAATACATTCAAAGTCAAATGATTCAGGGGCGTGGGTTGAAACAGTTTCTGATTAACAGAACCGTCAATAAATCAACAAACGCAGGAATGAAGAAGAGGGATCTTCCACTCCAACCGCAACAGTGGAACGGAAGAAGCTTCAGTATTAGTTGTAATATTGATATCAAGCGCAGACGTAGATGAAAGTTTAGAAGGACAATTTGCAGCTGACAAGTGAGTGAAATAACAGCATCAGAGAACCGGAGAAAACACCGACATAGTATATAAATGAACAGAAAAGAACCTGATGGAGTTCGAAGGATTACTATTCGAAAGAAACAAGTCGTGAACCGATTCTCCAATATAATGAAACCAACACATCAGCCCCATCAAGAAGAAAACATTGAAAGTAAAGTCAGCGTCAGAGATTCAGGGGTCAACATGAAGGGAACGTAATATCTTGAATTCAACAGCCACATTCATAAGTCAGTAACCAGGGGTATTGAACGACCACAAAAGGTGAAAACTCTTCGAACTCATCCATTTTGAAAGAGTAAGAGAAACTTTGATTGACTATATATATATATATATATATATATATCATCCCTGGGGATAGAGGAGAAATACTTCCCACGTATTCCCTGCTTGTCGAACAAGGCGACTAAAAGGGGAGGGAGCGGATAGAGAAGGGGGCCAAGTGAGGATATTCCCTCAAAGGCTCAGTCCTTTGTTCTTAACGGTACCTCGCTAACGCGGAAAATGGCGAATAGTATGACAAAGAAGAGATATATTTATATATAACAGCTCAATCAATTTCAATGTCCAGAGGAGCGAAAAACATACTTATTTTTGCATGAAATACTACACAGTCCAGTATACACTTATTTTCATACGAAGCGAAACTATAGTATCACCACTATATATGTGTATTTCAATAAAATCGAATTCATATTCCCATAAACTCGTTGCCTGGACGCGCTCCTTAATCATTTCTGTAAGTGAATTGTGTATGTCCCCCGCGAACTGCCCGAATAGGAGTCTTCTTGCAATATTCATACCTGTGCCAGGCTGTATTCTTGCTGTGAGTATTGTCCTGTACGTCTGACATGAAGGATAGCATGGCGTTGGTGGCCGCGTGCTGAAGAGGTCAGAGGAAGCTCACTTCAGGCTACGACTGGAGTTGAATTGATATGAACTGTTACGAGTACAATGGGTCATGTCTCGTGGGTGTTGTTGCACAAGCTGGCATTACGAATGAGAATTATCCCAGTATTATTCACAACAGCCAATGTTACAAGGGAAAGATTGTGTGTGTGTGTGTGTTACCGGACTCCACATGCTCGAGGTCACACACTGAATAGAAAGTCATCTTTGGCGAGGCCGTATCACTGGGGGTACCGTCCCGTCAAAGAACTTCTCGTTACAGAGGAATCTACATTTACCAGCTGCTGAAAGTCGTTTACCCTTTGGCTGCAGGAGCCTTTAGAAAAATTTATTAGGTAATTATGAATATATATATATATATATATATATATATATATATATATATATATATATATATATATATATATTTTTATATATATATATATATATTATAATATATATATATATATATATATATATATATATATATATATATATATATATATATATATATATATATATATATATATATATTCCTATGAGTCCACGGGGAAAATGAAACACGAAAAGTTCCCAAGTGCACTTTCGTGTAATAATCACATCATCATGGCAGACACAAGAGAGAAATATAACAGTCAGTTGATGTACATCGAAGAGACGAAGCTAGGACACCATTTGGTAAACATATATATATATATATATATATATATATATATATATATATATATATATATATATATATAGGTACGAGATTTTCTCTCAAATATGTTTCATTGAATATGACTGCTAATTCAGTGGTGTAACTCTTCTTAGGTATGCAGTTACACAACTAAACACGACGCACCGTTTCGTGACCCCTTTCAGATTATCAGGTGTAAGGACAGAAGGGCATGATGGAAGTATAAGTACAAAAGTCGAAAAGATCCAAAGAAAAATCATCGACCAATGAGAGATCAATATGGTGGGTGGATGACGGACTTAGATTAGCGGTGGGTGCTATTATGTGACGTCACCAGTACTCGCCCCGCTCTCGCAGGGAAAGGTCATATGTCGAGCGCTAGGTAACACCAGAAGATCGTCAATCTCTAGGCATTCAGGTGGGCAGCGATCAAACTCAATAGGTCGACGGCCGAGGGTTGCCTGAGGTTTCCACCCCAAGGAAAGTACGGTAAATAGTGGGGTTATTTGGAGTGCATTGGACAATGATTGTATACCGCTGGCCTGTCCTGTACCTTGATGATTTATGAAGGGATTAAATTCTCTTGTGTACGTGGCTTATGCTATATGGTCTGGTAGAGTCGTATAAGTATTATGACGGCATAGGTACTTTCAGGTTTACAAAACTACAGTAAACAAAACCAATGCACCTATGAGAATATAATCCCTTCATTAATTATCAATTTACAGGACAAGCCAGGAATCGTCAAGTATTTTCTATCATACCCGAGATGACCACACTTTCTGCTTCCATCGGACCTCTCCAGGGTCGGAGACCTTAGGCAAACCTCCCAACCATTGACCCATTGAGTTTGACCCCCTATCCACCACACTAGCACGAATGAACTCCGAGGGAACACGGTCTACGGATTAACATGCTGTCTACGTCACCACCCTCATCAGTAATGATTCGTGATTCATTTCTGCTTGGTTCATTACAGTGTGTTGTATCATTTGTAATCAACTTGACTTAGAATATGGAGTGTTCGTGTGCCTGAAAAGTTCATGTATTTCAAGAATGAAGTGAAATTTTATATAGGACATCAGATTCTCACAATTTCGGATGAAGTAGAAGGTGCTGTGAGAAAAAAATCGAATAGAAACAACAGAAAGCCGTTTTTTCAGTTCCTTGGGTTAAATCCTCTAATTTCTTCGCTGTTTTCTTCTATCATTTCGTTTGAAAGAATTCTATTTACATTTCTTTGCATTTCCTTTTCCCGCGGTCGCTCAGAGCTCGTTTCCCCCATATCTCAAGCCATGTTGACGAAGTCTTCAGAAGTCGCGGTGATCTTGCTTGCTTGGCATCTGACACAGATCCACATGAATGCTCAGTTGATGATAATCGCCCAGTTCTCTGTTGATCAGCTAATCCGTCTCTTCAGCGCGCGTGTTGACTTAGCGGTGGAGGAGAAAAAATGAAAGAAAAGTCGAGAAAATAACAGAGAATGTAAACGAGGTCGTTCAAGGTGAGAAGGAGAGAGAGAGAGAGAGAGAGAGAGAGAGAGAGAGAGAGAGAGAGAGAGAGAGAGAGAGAGGTGCGAGTGGGAGGAGAGGCGAGGCAACGGTGCAACAACATGGAAATGTAATTCTATTTTGTGTTGGGTTGGCGTTGTTGTTGTTGCTGTTGTTGACAAAGGCTCCACTTTATTTGTAGCCGGCCCGTCCTTACCAGGCCTCCCTCCTCCTCCTTCTCTCTCTCTCTCTCTCTCTCTCTCTCTCTCTCTCCTTCCCCTCACCATCTGGTTGTTACCGTTTTCTCCTCTTTTTTTTTTCCCCTTCTATCAAGAATTTTCCCCGGAAAGACACGTGATGTTCTCGAGGGCGACAGGGGAAATCTGCTTTGTGTTCCTTTCACGTCGCGTGGGCTGAGAGTGTGTGTTAAGAGAGACCAAGTTCTGAAGCTCTGGTGTTGTCGTGTGTGTGTGTGTGTAGGTCACACCTGCTGGGAACAGCGGGAGCGGCGAACCTCTTGGTGTCAGGACGGCAACGTCGATTGCTGTGCATCCAGAGCTAGTCAGTTATCACAACGCTGATGACGTTGGTGTCTGTATGGCATACATTATATATATATATATATATATATATATATATATATATATATATATATATATATATATATATATATATATACTAATACATATTCGCCATTGACTGATTAACGAGGTAGCCTTCATGAACAGATGACAGAGGGTTAGAGGAAAGTATTCTCTCTACCCTATCCCCAAGGAATATATATATATATATATATATATATATATATATATATATATATATATATATATATATATATACTGCGAAAATGAATGAATCTGAGAATCGTGGAATTTCTCGGTTTAGCAATGGACAGGGACAGTCAGCTAAAGTATGCGTTCAAATGGAGAGAAACTGAAGGCAGTGAAGTGTTTTCGATACCTGGGAGTGGAGGTGGCATCGAATGGAACCATGGGAGCGAAGTGAGCCATAGGGTGGGTGAGGGGGCGGCGGCTGAGTTCCATTAGCATTACAGCAATACGCACCACCGCTAACTTAAGCGCCTTATCTACAATGTAGCTCTTGGCTTCCCCATCAGACACAGAGCGGTGTTAAGTCCCACTTGTCACTACCTTGGTTCACCAGCTTATGGTATGGTGCAAGGCGACTCGGGTAGCGAAAGCAAATCTTTGTCATACGTTGTTGTCTGAGACACAACAAATTACGGGCTTCGTAAGGGGTTGTGAAACGCTTGTAAAACGCATCCCCCACACGGTCCTCCTCAAGGCTGACATACCTCGTTACTGGGGCTATCGTGGAGACGACCCTCGCTCATCGAGTTCACCATTTTTGTGGTTGAATATTATGAAAACGTCCGATCTCCCTCAACACTCGGTAGGAGTACAAAATGCACTTAGAATAACCCCTCCTCCATACCTCCATACTTCTCTCGTCCGGCAGACAAACGTGCGCTCATCCCACCCAGAGGCAGACGGACGCTTGCACATCCCACCCTGAGGCAGACGGACGCTTGCATATTCATTCTTTAAACACACTTGTTGGCGAGGTAGGCTGTTTATGTCTCTGGCTCGCATGTGAAGAAGCGTCACAGAGCCGTGATGAGATCTCCTCAAAGTATGCATTAACTGGCAACGCTTTCAGAAAATATATGCCTCATGCATGAGTTCTCACCTTGGACAGTGTGGTGGGAATTAATTCAAGAGGGACAGTAGGACATCCCGATCCTCTACTTTGCATGATGAAGTATCCGATCAGGGGAGATGGTTGTACCTTCAGACACCAGACAGCTATTACGCACCCATGTCTTTGAGAAACAGATCTAGTAACCAATGAAGGCTAGTACACAGTGCCTTGGTCATCCAAAGGACTCGTATTCTTTCTTTTTTTAACAGTAGTCGAAATGATATGGGCATATAAGTCTGCTCGCACCGTAGTCATGTCGACTGAAACGACGTCAAAAAAAGTAACAGAAAAGATAGCAAGGTATAACAGGGACTGTTTCGAGTTCCTCTGGTGTTTGGTAGTACCAGCTTTAGAGTGGAGAGATTATGAAATGATATAAAACTACGGATGATGGAAGAGATTTCAGTAGGTTCACTCTACGAGGATGGAGGAGGATCCATAACGGCAAAACCTCGTATGGTTGGTCTCTAAAGTGAAACTATGGGATACAGGCAAGGGCCATGGTACTTGCAAACGGGTCATGAGAACAGTTGCTGAAATGACTGAAACCTGTGAGCAGAGAGGGGGAAAGAACGTCATCATGTCAGATGTTTGAAAAGAAGAGATAGCAGGAGAGATGATAAGGCGGAGAGCTTTTGATTCCATCGCTGCCTAAAGAGAAGTGGAAGAAGAAGAACTAGTGACATTCAAGTAGTAACTCATACGAGGGCGAACATGACCTCCAGTAGATACGGAATATCTTCCCAGATGAAGAACAACCCCAGCTTTTAGGAAGCCGATTTTGTGATGTTTAGTATGTGGGAATTTCAGGACAGAGAGGAGAATATGGTAATTGTCCAACAAGTGTTTGTTATTCCAGGGATGGATTGTAGTATTTTGAAATTTGATACTAGGTTTCGAGGGAAATGAAGAAGAAATATGGGTTAAAACTGTGTTTTGAAACTCGAAATTAACCACTTCATTCCAGCCCTGTCTGCAGATGATGCTTAGAGTCCTAACTAAGAATGCAATTTTGTTCAGTGCGAGAAAAAATAATGAACATCAGGATGATATAGGGAAGGAAAGTGAACTGAGCTGTTGAAACTGGAATCACCGGATACAGATGAATTTGGTTACAGGATAAAGAGAGATGAGAATTCATGAAGAATGGAAAGAGTGGAGACGATAGAATAGAACCCTGAAGGACACCACCGTTGATAGAACAAGAAGCTACATACATCATCAGCTTCTACTGCGACGACATATCTAGGGAAGGTAAACCCTGTACTGAAGAAAAGAGAAGGTCAGAAGAGGCAAAGGTGACGCGCTTCCTCAGCAAAGACTTGTGCCAAATCCCCTCAAATGATTTGGAAATATCGAGGGCAATGGCTAAAGATATACTACTGACCATAAAAGACAAGGACCACAACTAGGGATCGTCCAGCAGTTTCCGTCCAGTCATGAAACAGACAAGCCGGGGATAAGTCCTCATCGTTTCAACTCCCGGTGCCTCAGTTGTCGTATTTCTCATTTCCATCACCTCGTCGAATGTTACCTTTGTTCTCTGAACCTCGTTCCATCCCCAACACCGCCTTACCCTTTTTTTTTGTGCGTAAGACCTATTCCCGTCCTTTAGCAGAGTACTTTCGTGCCTATGTTCCGTTGCCTCTTTGTGTCCCATCTTTGCGTGTTTGTCTTCACCCCTTTGCCTTTTTGTACCTCACCTCTATGCTTATATCCATCACCTCAACTCAGTATTGATGTCTCGGTTTAGTTGCCGCTGTTCAAGCTTCTGTTCCTATTGCCTCACCGCTGCTTCAGGGTCCAAACTCACTCCTCCCCCTCACCTCCTAACGACCCAACCTCTGTGTTTCCGTGACAGCCTTTCAACTCGCCCTCTTGTGCCTCACCTCTGTGTTTCCGTGACGGTTCCTCAACTTACCTTCTTGTGCCTCACATCTGTGTTTCCGTGACGGCCCTCAACCCCTCAACTCACTTTCTTGTGCCTCACATCTGTGTTTCCGTGACGGCCCTCAACCCCTCAACTCACCTTCTTGTGCCTCACCCCTGTGTTTCCGTGACGGCTCCTCAACTCACCTTCTTGTGCCTCACCTCTGTGTTTCCATGACGGCCCCTCAACTCACCTTCTTGTGCCTCACCTCTGTGTTTCCGTGACGGCCCCTTCAACTCACCTTCTTGTGCCTCACCTCTGTGTTTCCGTGACGGCCCCTCAACTCACCTTGTACCTCACCTCTGTGTTTCCGTGACGGCCCCTCAACTCACCTTGTGCCTCACCTCTGTGTTTCCGTGACGGCCCCTCAACTCACCTTGTGCCTCACCTCTGTGTTTGTGCTTCATGTCGCTGACCTCTTGGGAGAGGTCCTCGCGGCTGCTGTTCGTCTTCGTGCTGAGGGAGGAGCACCCATTGCTCATGCCGGGCAGGTGCTGCAGCGACGTCGCCTGCAAGGGAAGACAACAAGAGATGAGGTTATTCTTCTGCCGAGGTTTGGTTTGGTTAGGCTGGGCTAAAGCGTAGCGCTCGCCGCAGCAGGATTTAGAGGTGAGATTAATATTCATGCGAGTTACGTGTTCTTGAGTGTTCCGTGTGAGGTGGAAAGAGAGAGGGTGTGTGTGTGGGGGGGTTTTATGGAGTGAATGCTATCAATACCCTGTGTGGGTGAGGTGGAAGGAGCTGGTAACAATGTGGACCAGGAGAAAAGGGAAGTTGACAGCCACTGAAGTTTAGGTTTACTATTTACGCGGCGTCGTTAGTAACCAGTCCCAATACCGGGTTCTTACCTGGTCGATGGTTGCCTGCTACTTATTACCTGAGAGAGAGAGAGAGAGAGAGAGAGAGAGAGAGAGAGAGAGAGAGAGAGAGAGAGAGAGAGAGAGAGAGAGAAATATTGCCACTCGGGTGTTTATGGTAATGAATTTTTAGTTTCAAAATTGTAAAGTACATATTGCCATTCATAGATTAGTCTTTATGTTTGGATTAGAATATCACCAGCGGCGATTATTCAAGATAATGATAATGAAACTATTTGCCAACCTCATTATGACTTAAAAGTATTATGAATTAACAATATCAAATCACCTCATTCATTACGATGGCTTGATTAAATCAAGTTTTTTCATCGATGGGAAAGAAATTATGAATATATATATATATATATATATATATATATATATATATATTGGAAAGGATCACAATTTAGCGCGTGTTCAAGTACATTCCTATGAGTCCACGGGGAAATGAAACACGTTAAGTTCACAAGGGCACTTTCGTGTAATAATCACATCATCAGGGTAGATTAAAGAAGAAATGTAACAGTCACTTGATATACGCGCTAAATTGTGATCCTTTCCAATATATATATATATATATATATATATATATATATATATATATATATATATATATATATATATATATATATATATATACATATATATATATATATATATATATATATATATATATATGTATGTATATAGATAGATAGATAGATAGATATTGGGAGGTAAGTTTGAATGGAGAAAAACCAGAGGAAGTGAAGTGTTCTAAATATCTGGGAGTGGATTAAGCAGCGGATGGAACCATGGAAGCGGAAGTGAGTCACAGGTTGGGGGAGGGTACGAAGTTTCTGGGAGCTTTGAAGAATGTGTGGAATGCGAAAACGTTATCTCGGAGAGCAAAAATGGGTATGTTTGAAAGAATAGTGGTTCCAACAATGTTATATGGTTGCGAGGCGTGGGCTATAGATAGCGTTGCCTGGAGGAGGGTGGATGCGTTGGAAATGAGGTGTTTGAGGACAATATGTGGTGTGAGGTGGTTAGATCGAGTAAGTTATGAAAGGGTAAGAGAGATGTGTGATAATGAAAAGAGTGTGGAGAGAGCAGAAGAGGGTGTATTGAAATGGTTTGGTCACATGGAGAGAATGAGTGAGGAAAAATTGACAAAGAGGATATATGTGTCAGAGGTGGAGGGAACGAGAAGTGGGACACCAAATTGGAGGTGAAAAGATGGAGTGAAAAAGATTTTGAGCGATCAGGGCCTGAACATACAGGAGGGTGAAAGGCGCGCAAGGAATAGAGTGAATTGGAACGATGTGTTATACCGGGGTCGACGTGCTGTCAAGCGTCTGGGGTAAACCATGGAAAGTTTTGTGGGGTCAGGGTGTGGAAAGGGAGCTGTGGTTTCGGTGCTTTATACATGACAGCTAGAGACTGAGTGTGAACGAATGTGGCCTTTGTTGTCTTTTCCTAGCGCTACCTCGCGCG
>NC_092286.1:15005735-15025735 GCF_036320965.1 Panulirus ornatus | reverse complement strand
TATCTTGTGGAGGCTAAGGTGAAGATTTGTATGGGTTTTCAGAAAAGAGGAGTGAATGTTGGGGTGAAGAGGGTGGTGAGAGTAAGTGAGCTTGGCGAAGGAGACTGTGTGGGGAGATGAGGGAAGTACCAGAGAGATCTGTGTACAGAATGGAAAAAGGTGAGAACCATGGAAGTAAGGGGAGTGGGGGAGGAATGGGATGTATTTAGGGAATCAGTGATGGATTGCGCAAAAGATGCTTGTGGCATGAGAAGAGTGGGAGGTGGGCTGTTTAGAAAGGGTAGTGAGTGGTGGGATGAAGAAGTAAGAGTATTAGTGAAAGAGAAGAGAGAGGCATTTGGACGATTTTTACAGGGAAAAAATGCAATTGAGTGGGAGAAGTATAAAAGAAAGAGACAGGAGGTCAAGAGAAAGGTGCAAGAGGTGAAAAAAAGGGCAAATGAGAGTTGGGGTGAGAGACTATCAGTAAATTTTAGGGAGAATAAAAAGATGTTCTGGAAGGAGGTAAATAGGGTGCGTAAGACAAGGGAGCAAATGGGAACTTCAGTGAAGGGCGTAAATGGGGAGGTGATAACAAGTAGTGGTGATGTGAGAAGGAGATGGAATGAGTATTTTGAAGGTTTGTTGAATGTGTCTGATGACAGAGTGGCAGATATAGGGTGTTTTGGTCGAGGTGGTGTGCAAAGTGAGAGGGTTAGGGAAAATGATTTGGTAAACAGAGAAGAGGTAGTAAAAGCTTTGCGGAAGATGAAAGCCGGCAAGGCAGCAGGTTTGGATGGTATTGCAGTGGAATTTATTAAAAAAGGGGGTGACTGTATTGTTGACTGGTTGGTAAGGTTATTTAATGTATGTATGACTCATGGTGAGGTGCCTGAGGATTGGCGGAATGCGTGCATAGTGCCATTGTACAAAGGCAAAGGGGATAAGAGTGAGTGCTCAAATTACAGGGGTATAAGTTTGTTGAGTATTCCTGGTAAATTATATGGGAGGGTATTGATTGAGAGGGTGAAGGCATGTACAGAGCACCAGATTGGGGAAGAGCAGTGCGGTTTCAGAAGTGGTAGAGGATGTGTGGATCAGGTGTTTGCTTTGAAGAATGTATGTGAGAAATACTTAGAAAAGCAAATGGATTTGTATGTAGCATTTATGGATCTGGAGAAGGCATATGATAGAGTTGATAGAGATGCTCTGTGGAAGGTATTAAGAATATATGGTGTGGGAGGCAAGTTGTTAGAAGCAGTGAAAAGTTTTTATCGAGGATGTAAGGCATGTGTACGTGTAGGAAGAGAGGAAAGTGATTGGTTCTCAGTGAATGTAGGTTTGCGGCAGGGGTGTGTGATGTCTCCATGGTTGTTTAATTTGTTTATGGATGGGGTTGTTAGGGAGGTAAATGCAAGAGTCTTGGAAAGAGGGGCAAGTATGAAGTCTGTTGGGGATGAGAGAGCTTGGGAAGTGAGTCAGTTTGTTCGCTGATGATACAGCGCTGGTGGCTGATTCATGTGAGAAACTGCAGAAGCTGGTGACTGAGTTTGGTAAAGTGTGTGGAAGAAGAAAGTTAAGAGTAAATGTGAATAAGAGCAAGGTTATTAGGTACAGTAGGGTTGAGGGTCAAGTCAATTGGGAGGTGAGTTTGAATGGAGAAAAACTGGAGGAAGTGAAGTGTTTTAGATATCTGGGAGTGGATCTGTCAGCGGATGGAACCATGGAAGCGGAAGTGGATCATAGGGTGGGGGAGGGGGCGAAAATTCTGGGAGCCTTGAAGAATGTGTGGAAGTCGAGAACATTATCTCGGAAAGCAAGAATGGCTATGTTTGAAGGAATAGTGGTTCCAACAATGTTGTATGGTTGCGAGGCGTGGGCTATGGATAGAGTTGTGCGCAGGAGGATGGATGTGCTGGAAATGAGATGTTTGAGGACAATGTGTGGTGTGAGGTGGTTTGATCGAGTAAGTAACGTAAGGGTAAGAGAGATGTGTGGAAATAAAAAGAGCGTGGTTGAGAGAGCAGAAGAGGGTGTTTTGAAATGGTTTGGGCACATGGAGAGAATGAGTGAGGAAAGATTGACCAAGAGGATATATGTGTCGGAGGTGGAGGGAACGAGGAGAAGAGGGAGACCAAATTGGAGGTGGAAAGATGGAGTGAAAAGATTTTGTGTGATCGGGGCCTGAACATGCAGGAGGGTGAAAGGAGGGCAAGGAGTAGAGTGAATTGGAGCGATGTGGTGTACAGGGGTTGACGTGCTGTCAGTGGATTGAATCAAGGCATGTGAAGCGTCTGGGGTAAACCATGGAAAGCTGTGTAGGTATGTATATTTGCGTGTGTGGACGTGTGTATGTACATGTGTATGGGGGGGGGGGGGTTGGGCCATTTCTTTCGTCTGTTTCCTTGCGCTACCTCGCAAACGCGGGAGACAGCGACAAAGTAAAAAAAAAAAAAAAAAAAAAAAAAATATATATATATATATATATATATATATATATATATATATATATATGTGTGTGTGTGTGTGTGTGTGGATCATTATCTTGTGGAGGCTAAGGTGAAGATTTGTATGGGTTTTCAGAAAAGAAGAGTGAATGTTCGGGTGAAGAGGGTGGTGAGAGTAAGTGACCTTGGGAAGGAGACTTGTGTGAGGAAGTACCAGGAGAGACTGAGTACAGAATGGAAAAAGGTGAGAACAATGGAAGTAAGGGGAGTGGGGGAGGAATGGGATGTATTTAGGGAATCAGTGATGGATTGCGCAAAAGATGCTTGTGGCATAAGAAGAGTGGGAAGTGGGTAGATTAGAAAGGGTAGTGAGTGGTGGGATGAAGAAGTAAGATTATTAGTGAAAGAGAAGAGAGAGGCATTTGGACGATTTTTGCAGGGAAAAAATGCAATTGAGTGGGAAATGTATAAACGAAAGAGACAGGAGGTCAAGAGAAAGGTGCAAAAGGTGAAAAAGAGGGCAAATGAGAGTTGGGGTGAGAGAGTATCATTAAATTTTAGGGAGAATAAAAAGATGTTCTGGAAGGAGGTAAATAAAGTGCGTAAGACAAGGGAGCAAATGGGAACTTCACTGAAGGGCGCATATGGGGAGGTGATAACAAGTAGTGGTGATGTGAGAAGGAGATGGAGTGAGTATTTTGAAGGTTTGTTGAATGTGTTTGATGATAGAGTGGCAGATATAGGGTGTTTTGGTCGAGGTGGTGTGCAAAGTGAGAGGGTTAGGGAAAATAATTTGGTAAACAGAGAAGAGGTAGTAAAAGCTTTGCGGAAGATGAAAGCCGGCAAGGCAGCAGGTTTGGATGGTATTGCAGTGGAATTTATTAAAAAAGGGGGTGACTGTATTATTGACTGGTTGGTAAGGTTATTTAATGTATGTATGACTCATGGTGAGGTGCCCGGGGATTGGCGGAATGCGTGCATAGTGCCATTGTACAAAGGCAAAGGGGATAAGAGTGAGTGCTCAAATTACAGAGGTATAAGTTTGTTGAGTATTCCTGGTAAATTATATAGGAGGGTATTGATTGAGAGGGTGAAGGCATGTACAGAGCATCAGACTGGGGAAGAGCAGTGTGGTTTCAGAAGTGGTAGAGGATGTGTGGATCAGGTGTTTGCTTTGAAGAATGTATGTGAGAAATACTTAGAAAAGCAAATGGATTTGTATGTAGCATTTATGGATCTGGAGAAGGCATATGATAGAGTTGATGGAGATGCTCTGTGGAAGGTATTAAGAATATATGGTGTGGGAGGCAAGTTGTTAGAAGCAGTGAAAAGTTTTTATCGAGGATGTAAGGCATGTGTACGTGTAGGAAGAGAGGAAAGTGATTGGTTCTCAGTGAATGTAGGTTTGCGGCAGGGGTGTGTGATGTCTCCATGGTTGTTTAATTTGTTTATGGATGGGGTTGTTAGGGAGGTAAATGCAAGAGTTTTGGAAAGAGGGGGCAAGTATGAAGTCTGTTGGTGATGAGAGAGCTTGGGAAGTGAGTCAGTTGTTGTTCGCTGATGATACAGCGCTGGTGGCTGATTCATGTGAGAAACTGCAGAAGCTGGTGACTGAGTTTGGTAAAGTGTGTGAAAGAAGAAAGTTAAGAGTAAATGTGAGTAAGAGCAAGGTTATTAGGTACAGTAGGGTTGAGGGTCAAGTCAATTGGGAGGTAAGTTTGAATGGAGAAAAACTGGAGGAAGTAAAGTGTTTTAGATATCTGGGAGTGGATCTGGCAGCGGATGGAACCATGGAAGCGGAAGTGGATCATAGGGTGGGGGAGGGGGCGAAAATTCTGGGAGCCTTGAAGAATGTGTGGAAGTCGAGAACATTATCTCGGAAAGCAAAAATGGGTATGTTTGAAGGAATAGTGGTTCCAACAATGTTGTATGGTTGCGAGGCGTGTCCTATGGATAGAGTTGTGCGCAGGAGGATGGATGTGCTGGAAATAATGTGTTTGAGGACGATGTGTGGTGTGAAGTGGTTTGATCGAGTAAGTAGCGTAAGGGTAAGAGAGATGTGTGGAAATAAAAAGAGCGTGGTTGAGAGAGCAGAAGAGGGTGTTTTGAAATGGTTTGGGCACATGGAGAGAATGAGTGAGAAAAGATTGACCAAGAGGATATATGTGTAGGAGGTGGAGGGAACGAGGAGAAGTGGGAGACCAAATTGGAGGTGGAAAGATGGAGTGAAAAAGATTTTGTGTGATCGGGTCTTGAACATGCAGGAGGGTGAAAGGAGGGCAAGGAATAGAGTGAAGGCATTTATATATATATATATATATATATATATATATATATATATATATATATATATATATATATATATATATATATATATTTATATGTATATATATATATATATATATATATATATATATATATATATATATATATATATATATATAGGCGTTTAAATTCGTGTGTTTGAACGAAGTTTCGTCTTTGTGTGTGAATATGTATCCTTTTTAGGGGGATGTAGAGTAGATCTGTGTTTATGTATATGTGAACGTCTATGTCTGTATATGTGAATGTCCCTGTAGGTGGTATGTGTGTGTTTATTTTATAAAAAACGAACACACACACACACGCACAAAAAAAAGATAATGAATGCCCTGAGGAGAAATTAGTTTAAAGTTAGATATCCTTACCATACACTGATATTCAGTGACGTAGATAGACATAACGTGGGAAATACAACAACAGAATTACGATCAGCCTCCGCTCCAACGTCAGCTGTGTTGGCCAGCGTCACTGTGCGTTGTGTGGCTAATGTCCTCCCCCAGATTGAGCTCATGATGCTGTAACGCCTGCTGGAAATGTCCCCCAAAACTGGATATGCAGAGTACACAATGCGCCACTCAGCGCTCCATGTCGCATTTTTCTGTTTGTGAGTCCCCCGTGTGTGTGTGTGTGTGTGTGTGTTTGTGTGTGTTTGTGTGTGTGTGTGTGTGTGTGTGTGTTGTGTGTGTGTGTGGTGTGGGTGTTTTGTGTGTGTGTGTGTGTGTGTGTGTGTGTGTGTGTGTGTGTGTATGTGTGGATGTTGTGTGTGTGTGTGTGTGTGTATATGTGTTGGTGTTTTGTGTGTGTGTGCGTGTGTGTGTGTGTGTGTGTGTATGTGTGTATGTGTATGTGTGGATGTTGTGTGTGGGTGTTGAGTGTGTGTGTGTGTGTGTGTGTGTGGACAGCATTACTACGCACTGTATTTACAACACTGGAGAGCTTACAAAGGATGTTCTACATTCCAGTTGTTCTTCATCTGAATGTACTGTGTTAAACGTACTGGACTATATGCTTATAAAACATGTTCAATATTCCTGTTTGTTCTTCGTTATGATGTTCCGTGTGAACAGCACTGGACGATATATGAATGACGTCCTATATTTCTGTTGTTCTTCAGCACAACAGAGGACTTATTCCAGACGTCTTATATTCCCGTTGTTCTTCAGCACAACAGGAGGACTTATTCCAGACGTCTCATATTCCCGTTGTTCTTCAGCACAACAGGAGGACTTGTTCCAGACGTCTTATATTTCTGTTGTTCTTCAGCACAACAGGAGGACTTATTCCAGACGTCTCATATTCCCGTTGTTCTTCAGCACAACAGGAGGACTTATTCCAGAAGTCTCATATTCCCGTTGTTCTTCAGCACAACAGGACTTATTCCAGACGTCTCAAATTCCCGTTGTTCTTCAGCACAACAGGAGGACTTATTCCAAACGTCTCATATTCCCGTTGTTCTTCAGCACAACAGGAGGACTTATTCCAGAAGTCTCATATTCCCGTTGTTCTTCAGCACAACAGGAGGACTTATTCCAGACGTCTCATATTCCCGTTGTTCTTCAGCACAACAGGAGGACGTATTCCAGACGTCTCATATTCCTGTGATTCATCAGGGTAGCTTTTCCCTCCGTCTGGCCGGGGTGGAGGGTAATCTTATGCCTTGGGCGCTGTAGTCTTTCTTCCCCAAATCTCTCTCTGACAAGGTGACTTTTCCCTGACCCAACACATCTTTCTCCTCAAGCCCTCCTCCTTCCTCTCCTCCTCCCTCTTCTTCTTCTTTTTCTTCTTCTTCTTCTTCTTCTTCTTCTTCTTCTTCTTCTTCTTCTTCTTCTTCTTTTCTTCTGCTACTTTCTTCTCTCCACGCCTTTCTTCCTCCTTTCCACGCCTCTCATCACTGTATTCCTTCCTTTTATCTACTCATATGTTCCTTCTTCCTCTCCTCGCCTTCCCCTCTCTTTCCTAGCCATCTTTCCTCTTTCCTCACCATGCCTTCCTTCTTCCACTTCTTCCTTTTTTTCCTCCCCAGTCGTTCCTTTTTCCTCCCCACGCCTTCCCTCTCTTTCCACTCCCTTCCTCTTCCTCCCCATTCCTTCGAACTTCCCCTCCACGTCTTCCCGTTCCTCTTTCTCCGTCAGAGGAACACATGGGCCTAGAATGACCTCCACACCGACACCATAACTCGTTACCTCACATCACCTTTTATGTTGTCCCTTTACAAGGCCCTGATATTGAACATGGTCTAGTAATCACCGGTTTTCTGCCATCGTGTACATCAGACCCGGTGAAAATGATAACGTGCCGATACATAATCATCATCTAATTTGCTTGAATGTGGGGGGGAATTGGACGAAACGCACACGGGTGCTTATTAACAATTTGTGTCATCATTAAGGGGTGGGGTCGTTCCCCTTTGAACGGAGGGAGAGCCCTGACGCCTACAGCACTACATACCAGGCATTGGAAAATATGCCAGGTAGCAGCAGCTTTTGATATCAGCCGGTGGTGGCACCAGACCTCAGTGAGTGACCTCCACGAGTGAACGCAAGACAACGCTGCTGACCACCCGCGCCACCTACCCTTCTTGAAGAAGAAGAGGAAAAAAAAAACGGTGGAAAACAAGGCCATAACAATAGAGTACCTCACAAACATAACGAAGTCTGCCTCGTTTCTGTCATCAGCATCTCTTGTTCTGTATCCCTCGTCCACCCTCGCCACACACACACACACACACACACACACACACACACACACACACACACACACGACTCTTCCTAGACGGCATCACCTCAAACAGCACGTTACCGTGAAGCGGTAACAGAGTTTACGTTATGAATTACGTTCTCCCATCGGCAGGAAGAAGATGAGACCCCAAGGAGCCCAAGGGGGGAAGCATTTCAGTCTATTGTCAGAGCTAGACGAGGGATGACAGGGAGGAAGGAAGGGGCTGGCACTTACACAATTCCCTGCTGACTCTGATCAACCTACAGGCGACCCGCTGTAATGGAAGAGCGCCGTGTGTCTCTGAGGAGCTCATCTTGAGTAGGCTGAAGACGGAGGGCGCTCCCCGCTCCTGTAGTTGCCTGGACTGTCGAACTCGAGATGAGGCTTTGAAGGATAACTTTTGACGAGTCATGGCTGGGGAATCTCAGATGAGAATAGTCGTACAAGTTTGGTGTGTGTGGGGGGGAGGGAACGTCTCATGTCGGCAGCCTCCGTGACACTGTGTGGCTAAATGGGACATTCATATGAATTAGCGTCACTTGGACAGAACTTGGCTCCATGATACATGGTATCATTGTCCTCGACGCGACGTTGGGATTGTGAGGAGACACATGATGCTGTATCCCTGGAGACGACTTGTGTCCTGCCATGATGCTGTGGTCATCGTCGCTGACTTGTGAATCAAGCGTGGCCTCACTAGGCTTCCAACCCTGGCTGGACTGGACAGCCGAGCTACAGTTAGATATTCAGTCTTTCCCTGGGGACTGGTCAACGCATGGATACCTGGTGTACGCTCGGTTTTATATATATATATATATATATATATATATATATATATATATATATATATATATATATATATATATATATATATATATATATATCACCTGGCCCCCTTCTCAGTTCCTTCTCTGCTCCTTCCTCTGTTCTTAACGCTAGCTTGCTAACGCGGGAAATGGCGAATAGTTTGAAGAAAAGAAACAATATATATATATATATATATATATATATATATATATATATATATATATATATATATATAGAGAGAGAGAGAGAGAGAGAGAGAGAGAGAGAGAGAGAGAGAGAGAGGCTTACACTGTTAGTCTGTCTTTAGGGCAACATATAAACCTCTAACCTCCTCCTCGTCCTCACCTGTAAACATCTCTGCGTTCATATGTTCGTCTCTCATCACGCTTATGCTTCACCCTCGCTTTCATCACCCTGTTCTCCACCTGTCTCTCATCATACTCGTCCAGGTCTTGCCCTTCATCACCCACAGTTCTCATGTCCGGCCATGATCACTCTTGAGGGACGTGAAGTAGAATAGCAGTGGTCCTCCTCAAAGCTAAGTTTGATCCGATACAGATTAACGTCAATGAAGAATGAGTCGCTGGGAAGGGTGAGTACCAGTGCGTTACACACAATACCAGGAGGCATATCTCGGCTCAACGTGGACGCTCCGCGCGAAGCAATACAAAAGATTTGCCTGGTTCCTCAAAAGGGAGAGGGAGGAGGGCGGGGCCAAGTTGTGGTGGACAGTATTGCCAGCTCGTGGCAGTGGTGGATAGTATTGCCAGCTCGGGGCAGTGGTGGACAGTATTGCCAGCTCGTGGCAGTGGTGGATAGTATTGCCAGCTCGTGGCAGTGGTGGATAGTATTGCCAACTAGTGGCAGTGGTGGACAGTATTGCCAACTCGGGGCAGTGGTGGACAGTATTGCCAACTAGTGGCAGTGGTGGACAGTATTGCCAACTCGGGGCAGTGGTGGACAGTATTGCCAGCTCGTGGCAGTGGTGGATAGTATTGCCAGCTCGGGGCAGTGGTGGATAGTATTGCCAACTCGTGGCAGTGGTGGACAGTATTGCCAACTCGGGGCAGTGGTGGACAGTATTGCCAGCTCGTGTGGCAGTGGTGACAGTATTTCAACTGTGGAAGTATATTGCCAGCTCGTGGCAGTGGTTGGATAGTAATTGCCAGCTCGGGCAGTGGTGGATAGTATTGCCAACTCGTGGCAGTGGTGGACAGTATTGCCAACTCGGGGCAGTGGTGGACAGTATTGCCAGCTCGGGGCAGTTGTGGACAGTATTGCCAACTCGGGGCAGTGGTAGACAGTATTGCCAGCTCCTAGCAAACAGTGTTGACACCGTCATATTAATCCTCTCTTCCCCCCCCCTCCCCTCCCCCCCCTTTTTTTTTTTATTATCATTATAATACTATTTTTTTTTCTTTTGTACGAGGGAAACGTATCTGATCGTCAATTACCTGTGATCTTACCAAAAAAAAAAAATATCTGCAACGGATTCGAACATCATTTGAAACTGTTTTGATCACTTTTTTTTTTTTCTTTTACTTATAACATTATTCTTTTTCATTCAAGAATCAACTCTCGATCATGCTTGATAAGAGATGATAGCCAGGAAAATCGGAACGATGCTGGGTTACAATTATTGATACAGCTAATTAGAGTAATTACAATATATTGCGATTGATAATGTGTTTGAATTCGTGAGATAATGACATCAAGTCGAACAGAAAATGGAAAACACACCGAGAGGTGAGCTTTCCCGATATTGCACTGGGAAATGTTGTAATCCCAGTGACCCCTCTCATTGACAGCCCTATCCCTTCACCAGCTTTTGTCTCCCTCTTTTCCATGCTAGGTGTATTACTCCTCTCTCTCTCTCTCTCTCTCTCTCTCTCTCTCTCTCTCTCTCTCTCTCTCTCTCTCTCTCTCTCTCTCTCTCTCTCTCAATCTCTTTCTCTCTTTCTCAATCTCTCTTTCTCAATCTCTCTCTTTCTCAGTCTCTCTCTCTCTCTCTCTCTCTCTCTCTCTCTCTCTCTTTCTCTTTCTCTTTCTCAATCTCTTTCTCTTTCTCAATCTCTCTTTCTCAATCTCTCTCTTTCTCAATCTCTCTCTTTCTCAATCTATCTCTCTCAATCTCTCTCTCTCTCTCTCTCTCTCTCTCTCTCTCTCTCTCTCTCTCTCTCTCTCTCTCTCTCTCTCTCTCGTGCCTGCCAGGGCATCGTCCTGTCCGCTAGGTCTTCATTCTCCTTATCAGTTGGGTACTTTATAGGCAAGGTCAGCAGCACCCTGTCTGCCAGACTCAACCAAGTCAGCAACCATCTCTGCCAGACCAGCATTCTACCTCAACAAGTCAGCAACCATGGCAGATCAGCTTTCTACTACCTACCGCGCCTAAATCCCCCTGCTTTTCCCCTCCCCTTCCTCCCTTCGTTGTCCTGAGGGAGAGTCGAACGTGGGTAGTACACCCGCCTCCCACAGCGTCTGGAGTGTGGTAGCGTTCGGTCGTCCTGAGGGAGAGTCGGGCGTGGGTAGTACACCCGCCTCCCACAGCGTCTGGAGTGTGGTAGCGTTCGGTCGTCCTGAGGGAGAGTCGGACGTGGGTAGTACACCCGCCTCCCACAGCGTCTGGAGTGTGGTAGCATTCGGTCGTCCTGAGGGAGAGTCGAACGTGGGTAGTACGCCCGCCTCCCACAGCGTCTGGAATGTGGTAGCGTTCGGTCGTTCAACATACTCGGGACGTCACTCGCAGTTCAAGAACAGGCCTTACTAAAGCTTTGCCTGTCTACAGGAGATGATGTGAAGTTCCACCTGTTGTTCTCACATCGCCACCAGGAGGTTATGCGGTGTCAGATGTGTTATTCTCACGCTGTTACCACCAGGAAACTACAATGTGACGCGTGTGACTCTCAAACTAGCGTCGGCAGACATAAGAAGACAACGGTGTCAGGAAGTGTTCTTGTAACGCAAGTCCCTGGGGCGCGCGCGCACACACCTCACTCGATTCAATATGTCATTTTTTTTTCCCCCCCGCCCATTTTCTTCTGGTGTATTACTGGAGATCGCATCAAGCTGTTTTTTACAGACCATTTCAGTCTCCCGCAGGCGTGCCATATTTTTCGAATGTTAGGTAACAATTCGCTCCAGACTTTTTGATTCGTATTTCAGAACCCCCGACGTAGTTGTCTGGCCTCTGGCGAGCTTTCCAGATTGCTGGTTAGTTTTCCAGGCGGTTCCGTAGTTTTCCAGGACGTTCAAGGCACAGCTTTCCAGGCTATACCGTCTTGTTCCCAAGTCTTGCGTAATATTCCTGATTCGCGATGTTTTTTTCCAGCATGCTGCAAAGTTTTCCAGGCTCTGGCGTAGTTTCCGAAGCTGTTGGCTAGTTTTCTACGCTTCTTGCGTATATTTTTTTCCCCCCTCAGGGATTGGCGTGGTTTTCCAGACGCGTGGCTTTTCAGTCTACTGCCAAGTTCTTGTGGATTCTTTTCTCTTCTTTCGGTTCGCATCGTTTTCCAGAGCATTGCTTAGTTTTCCAGGCTGCTGCGTGGCTTTCCAGGCTGTTGAGTACCTCTCGACGGTGGTCCGTAGAGGTGTTCACGGCCTTATTTCAAACTGGTGACGCTTTTCTCATTTCTTTTTCTTTTTTTTTCTTTGTCCAAGTGTCTGTGTCTCCCAGAGTCCCTCGGTCATCCTCTGTCTGTCTTTGTCTCGCCGTGCGAAGTGACCCGAGTCCAGAGGTGGTCCGTGTGTGGATGCATGTGGCATACAGTCATCATGCCATATCGGTGCCCCAAGTCCTTCAGGTCAGAGGATTCATCAGGGTGTCTCCCGAGAGGTCCTGAGGGTCGTGACAGGATGGTTTGGGAGGGGAGAAGGGTAGTAGCCTCTGTAAGGTTCCTGAAGGACCGAGTATAAGACGTACCCTGGTCCTTTTATCCTCAGTGTGGTTCCTGAAGGGGTAAGACATAACCGATTCTTCAGAACCATACCAGGGCCCACTCATACGACCCCCTCTCCCAGCCGTTCCACCAGTACACCTCCTTGGCCTCACCATTGTGACCACCCCGTCCTTCACGACCTCTCAGAGGCCACCCGTGTGACTCCCGTCCACTGACCTCCATCAGTTATCAAACTCACATGGAAAACTTCTATGGATTACAAGGTCACGTAATGTTTTACGATAACTCTCGTGATTTGAAACATATGATAAATCTGTTGTATTTCTTTTTACTCCATTTTACTGCACACATCGGAACTACGTGTTCCTCTGTCCTCTATGGGCAAGGAATCTTCATTTTCTTTACCATGTTGGTCCTCTCTCTCTCTCTCTCTCTCTCTCTCTCTCTCTCTCTCTCTCTCTCTCTCTCTCTCTCTCTCTCTCTCCACATCCCTCGCAGCGATTACAAAGGTAAGTCATTTCTTCCTAGACAGATTGAGACAACATACATTTAAACACCCAGACTTCCTTTCTCGAAGCTCCGGAAATGAAACACATTATATTTTGTTTTGGAATCAATTGATAGAATCACTTGGTTCTCTTTTGTTGGTTGGTTGGCTATTTTGACCTTATAGGCCTATCGGTATCAAGATCAGTAGGGCCGTCTACGTCCAACTGCCGTATCCATTAAAACCGAAAAAGTCATGAACACCTTCTTCAGGTGATGAGGAAAATTCCAAGACCACATACGCTCTCGCTATATACAAGATCCGTGCAAACTCTCTCAAAACTTCACAGGCATTGATACGATTCCCTCCCTTTAAGACAGATGAGATGTACATATCCTTTTTTTTTATTTATACGTCACTGCCCACATTTCCAGTCTGGTGGATCATGTGCAAACGAGATTCCATTGGACTCTTCAGTATACCAATATTTTCTCACAGATGAAAAAGTTGCGTCGTTCTCGACATGGGAATCTTTGATGTTCGTCCACCAGAAGTTGTTAGATTAATGTACCTGAACTAACCTAACTTAACCTAACCTAACCATTATTAATCTCTGTTTGATATGCTGTGCTCATAACTCCCACACTGCCGGAAGCTACTGCATCACTGTCAAGTCTCCGCAGTGCATCACTGTCAAGTCTCCGCAGTGACAGTGGATTAGCACGTACAGTTCAAACATCATGTCAGTAAAGTCCAGATCATATGGGAGTCTGTGATGTCTGAAGTGAAAGTTGTAGAACTGACTCATGGCTGCTGTGAGAATTTGCTGGGTCCGCTTCGGCATCATCGAGAATCGTCAAATTATTGTTGAATATAATCTTCGATTATTGCTAAGTATAATCTTCGATTATTGCTGAATATAATCTTCGATTATTGCTGAATATAATCTTCAATTATTGCTGAATATAATCTTCAATTATTGCTGAATATAATCTTCGATTATTGCTAAGTATAATCTTCGATTAGTGCTGAATATAATCTTCAATTATTGCTGAATATGATCTTCAATTATTGCTGAATATAATCTTCAATTATTGCTGAATATAATCTTCAATTATTGCTGAATATAATCTTCAATTATTGCTGAATATAATCTTTAATTATTGCTGAGTATAATCTTTAATTATTGCTGAGTATAATCTTCAATTATTGCTGAGTATAATCTTCAATTATTGCTGAATATAATCTTCAATTATTGTTGAATATAATCTTGTTATTGCTGAATATAATCTTCAATCATTGCTGAATGTAATCTTCAGTTATTGCTGAATATAATCTTTTATTGCTTAATATAATCTTCAATTATTGCTTAATATAATCTTCAATTATTGCTTAATATAATCTTCAATTATTGCTGAATATAATCTTCAATTATTGCCGAATATAATCTTCAATTGTTGAATATAATCTTCAATTATTGCTTAATATAATCTTCAATTATTGCTGAACATAATCTTCAATTATTGCTGAATATAATCTTCAATTGTTGAATATAATCTTCAATTATTGCTGAATATAATCTTTATTGCTCACGCTACTCTGCTGAGCACCGTGGATGCTGTTGTGCAGTTTTTGCACAGCGGTTGTGCTGTGCCTCCACTGCAACGGCGGTGTCTAGCACCAGAGCTGAGCCTCCGTTGTGTGTGTGTGTGTGTGTGTGTGTGGAGAGGACCGAGTGAATCGCTACCGTGCATCGCTGCTCAGTAATTGCATTGTGTATCACTGAGCAGGACGTCGCTGCTACTGAGCTTGAGGAGCCTCCACTGTAGGAGGAGGGAGGGAGGAAAACAGGATATCCAAGCCACCGTTAACAGTGTAGCAGACCGTTGGGTGATCGTTAGGTGCTCCGTTATCCTCCGTTATCCTGTGTACTGACTGAGCCGTCTTGTCCCGTGCATTATACAACACGATATAATTCTGAGCTCCAGATTCATTTCCTTCAAGGAAACACAGCGTCATGTGTGCGTGATGTTCATGTACCCGTGTGTGTGTGTGTGTGTGTGTGTGTGTGTGTGTGTGTGTGTGTGTGTGATGTTCTTAGGCGTAGTTTGGACTTCCATCATGTCCTTATGAACCCTCACGCCCTCGATACGGACGAGTACAATGTGAAGAAATCTGTACTTTTCATCTGGCCTTCCTTCAGTTCGATAGGCGTCAGAAGTTAGGGAAGGACTTAATGAGACGCCTTTGAACGTTGACGTTTGCTGCGATTTCCAGAAATCCAAGTCAATCATGGCTGGGCTGGCTTTCATATCATCCTCCGATTCATTTGTCGTGTCAATATTACATAGTCCCCGGGGAGCGGCTAGCCCACATCGGAGAGCTGGTGATTAAAGGTCAAAAGTCAGTCTAGGGATTGAAATATCACTTGGCTCTTGGGTAGGATGGGATGAGGCGGCTGATGCTGAGCTTATAAGCTGACCACGGAGGTCAGGTGGGGTTGTGATGGTTTATGTGGTTTGTATTTACTCACTCACTCACTTCATCTTGCCCCACGATGCTCCAGGAAGCCTGCCACGTCCAATATCCTGGACCATAGCTTAGAAAGTATAGTAATATCGTGTGTTTGTCTTAGTGATTAGATGAGCAAGTGTTTGGTGCTTCCAGTGTGGAGCTTCCATCACAGGTATGAGAGGTGTGATATATTGAACTGATGTTTGTATTGTTAAAAAGACTGGTAGTGATCAGAAGGTACAAGAGGAAAAGTGTGACTCTTACTTGTCTAGGGTGTGTAGTTTCAGATGGATGTATTTCTAGTGGAATGAGTTTCTCTGCTGGGTTGAGCCTGGATAGGGGAGGAAGGTGCAGTTGTTTAATGTTTGTTGAGCTATGATTGGTTGAATATGTCTTGTTAATGTTGTGTTTGCCAAGGGGGAAGGAATCTGTCAATATAGGTTGTTGAGATATGGGTAAGCTCTATATTTCCTTATGAAGGTTGGTAGATGGTTACGAAGTGGCTTTGGTGAGCAGAGGTTAGAGGTATTGCATAGATTATGATGGAAGATTATTCTGGTTTTGTTGTGTAGGTTTCGAGTGTTTGTGGTTATTAAACAACGATGATTGTTATCCGCTTAATGTGGATTATAGCTCTGATGTGTTTACTTTTGAAAGAATAGACAACAAGGAAGATGAGGCAAAGTTTAGAGTGGAGAGGAAACTTTGTTGGTGTAGTATGCTAAGGGATTCTTTTCCTTGTCCTAAACTGGTGCGGGTATAATTTTATTGAGGAAGGTCCAAGATGCTTATGGTCTTGATGTTGAT
Organism: Panulirus ornatus; assembly: GCF_036320965.1. NCBI lineage: Eukaryota > Metazoa > Arthropoda > Malacostraca > Decapoda > Palinuridae > Panulirus > Panulirus ornatus. The sequence goes on along the minus strand of NC_092286.1, from coordinate 15,009,758 downwards.
GGTGTGGGAAGTGGATGTCATGCGTTCCATGTCTGATGCCAAGTACACAGCAGGTGTTTGTTGAGTGAGAGTGGATGATCATTCAGGGTAATAGGAGCGCGCATGTTGAATCCATGCCTGTCAGGGATTAAGACGATGAAGGCGAATTTCTGCGGGGTAAGCAGACACTCTGTCTCGAGAAACCCAGTTTTCTCATTGTGTGATGTTGTTCCGCGTGTTTATCATTGTTTGTGCAATGTCGGGGAGCTGTGTTGTAATCACGGGTCGTCTGCATATGAGACGGGCTGTATATGAGACGCTGTAGTTTGCCGGGGGATGGGGAAAGGTCATTTATGAAGATGTTAAGGACTCGAGGAACTAACCCATGACAAACCCTTTCGTAGACCTTGGAAAGCTATGAGGATGTATGATGATGTGCTGGGACCAGTGTCATATGCTTTACTGATTGCCACTAGTACTGTGCGGGAGGGGGTAGGTAGTAGTCGGTGGAAGCCGTCCAGAATTTCTCTGAGAGTTGTATGCACTGTGGCAGTAGAGTCTTTGAGTATATGGCTGGAATGTACGATTGATTGTGTTGTGATCAGTTTTTCTAGAGGTTTGTACGTTGATGATAGTAGTAATGTAGGGAAGAAGCGTTGAGGAATTTTGAGGATGGGTCCCCCAAGAAACACCTTCTGTACCCATGCTCAGTCAATGGTCCTACATGAGAACCCAGATGCTTCAACATGGAAGCCCTCCTTCAGCAGTGAGCAACTGGTGGTCTATCATGGGCGGTGGTAACGCCATGGTTGGCCCGAGAGACTCGCTTCCCATCCTCAGCGATGTAGGGCCATGATTCCCAGAACGAGCGAGGCGAAATGGATAATAAATCTAAGATGCGGGAGTCGACCATAGAGGCACCAAGATTGCGAAGCTTGGAGTCACCTAGCAGACATTGAAACACACACACACACACACACACCCACACACACACACACACACACACACACACACACACACACACACACACACACACACACACACATACACACAAACAAACACAAACACGCACGGGCCTCCGTGGTGTAATAATTGATATTACTGACCTTAGTCGGAACAGCACGGGTTCGAAATCTAGTCACAGAAATCGACGTACAACCAATCTCAGCTGTTCATCCTCCCATGGGGCTGGTCGATAAATGGGTACCTATGCTTAGGCTATAGGTGTGTGTGTGTGAGTGTGTGTGTGTGTGTGTGTGTGTGTGTGTGTACATATGGGAGTTAAGACATGGTTACACGTAAACAAGGCTAATAGAAGGGACAACAAGCGTGTAAAAACACACATATAGCAATTACGCGCATCAGGTCTCGAAGATGACGACGTGGCTGAGGAATTAATTCTTCGCAATTTGTGAAAACTTGTTTGCGAGTTCCTGCTGCTTTCGCTCAGACGCCCTGGGGACAAAGGCAGTCGAGGTAACTGAAAGATAACTCACACATTTTCTTTTTCCGGTTTTCCCCTCATGGTTCATTGCTATGTAGGTGATGTGTGGTGGAAGAGGAAGTGTGTATATGGCACGCCTCCTTCAGGACACAACCCTATGGTGAAAGCAAATGATGCGGTTTTCTTCTACATTTTTGAGCCAGGGCCGCTCCAGGGTGTCCTCAGGGATGTATGGTACACGAGAATGAGGGACAGTAAAACTAAGGGTATAAAAGGAAAAAAAAAAGAAAAAGGGAGAGAAAGAAGAACTGAGTGAGGAAGAAGAAAGCGAGAACGAAGAGCTGTGGATGAGGCGATAGAGAACCAGAAAAGAAAAAGCAAGGAAAATGAGATAAAACACACACATACCGAAACACACACACACACACACACACACACTATATATATATATATATATATATATATATATATATATATACGCCAGGATCGAACCCGGCGATCATAGCCAAGCGGTAGCGCTCGTGCCTGCCACGCAGGGGTCCCGGGTTCGATCCTGGCTGTTGGAGGTTTGTATGTTCTATGAAAGTGCGCGTTCATATACACTTTGTTCGTGTATATATATATATATATATATATATATATATATATATATATATATATATATATATATATATATACACACACACACATACATGTGTACGTGGGTGGGTTGGGCCATTCTTTCATTTGTTTCCTTGTGCTACGTCGCTAACGCGGGAAACAGCGACTAAATGTAATGAATAGATAAGTAAATTATATATATATATATATATATATATATATATATATATATATATATATATATATATATATATATATATATATATATTGTGTGAGTGTGTCTGTGTGATTGCTTGATCAATTATCTCTTCTAAGCTTGATTGCCGTTTCCCCACTTTAGAAAGTTAGCGCCTGGAATAAACGAAGAAAGACCGCATCCTCTCACATCCATACACGAGCTGTCACTTGCCATGCACCGAAACCACAGCTCCCTATCCACAACCAGGCCCCACAGACCGTTCCATGGTTTACCCCGGACGCTTCACGTGCCCTGGTTCAGTCCACTGACCTGCACTTTACCGGGGTGGGTGTTTTAATCTCATTGGGACCTTCCCCTCATCCCTTAAACATTATTCTACTATCATACAACCTTTTGATCTGTGTGTGTGTGTGTGTGTGTGTGTGTATGTGTGTGAGCACCAACACACGAAGCTCACGTCAACATCCGGGAGGGGACAATTGGTGGTTGTGAGTCACCATGACGACGCTCCTCCGCACACTACACGGGCGCCACCTCTCGCCCTCTGTGGTATAGACAGCACCGATTATCAACTCCTTTCCCTCCATGCCACTGCCTCCCGTCCACAAGGATCTTACGAGCTGACGAGTCACTGACGATTGAGTTACACTGCTTGGTATCAAACGACTTTACATTATCTGTGCACCTCCTTAGTCGCATTGACAGTCTGTATGATATTATTCTCCTCTTTGAATTACTTGTATGGCCTCTTTAACTTTTACCACATTAATCTGTGAGTTTCTGATATCATCCCCGACCACAAGGAGCCCCGAAGGGACTCGGTGCTCTGTTATAGATTGAATTCCTCTGTGTATCTACAAGCCTTTGGTCTATGTTGCGTAACGAGACGTTATCTCGTGTCTTACTCGAAGACTCGAAGTGTCCTGGTCATCTCTCGTTCGATATTCGATGCGTGTGAGCGACGTGACAGGGTTGGACACGGGAATGACTGACATCATACAATAGTTATTCTAATAATGTGCAATGGCATAAGAGAGGAGGACGACGAGGGGGGGAAATGAAATTTGCATGTGTGATTTTCGAATTCAATGTGTGCAGTCACTAAATGTATTTGCGTCGTCAATAAAAAATCAGCCCAGAACGCCCCTATGTCATCAGAGGCAAAATATTTCCAATCAGTTCTATAGTTCGTAAAAAAAAATAGAAAAGAACATCACTGGAACGTTCGCCACCATTTTTTTTTTTTTTTCATTTCTGTGTAAGCCGTTTCGTACAGTGGAGTACCCATTAATACCACGTAAAAGTCTTCGCAGCGAATGAGAGTGGAATTATTGATATCGAAGTCGACGCTATTCAGCCCACGTATTTCTTATCCTAATCATTCTGCCAAGAATCTCCTTCAACTTCGAAGATTAAAGACGCTGCTTGTAAGTTGTCTTCCTTGATTTCCATCAATTTATCCACTTTCCACTGAACAAAAAAGATTAGAAATACATTTACATCCAATAATATTCTTGTATTTTTCCTATGACATCCTCCGCTGGTTGTGTGAGATGTTCCTACTAATTGATGATGATCAAAAAAGGGAATTAAGGCATCATTATGTACCATAGTTCGTATGAGGTTATGTGGAATATACTCATACCATCGTTGCTCTCACCACAGTACATGCACCCTCCGGTCTGTCAGCTCATCATTAATCACCCATACATATATACCGTAGAACAGGAACCTTACAGCAAGTCTGACGGGGTTTCCAGCCCGGAATAATGTCTTCAACGGAAGTAGTGATGTCTGGACT
>NC_092286.1:14935735-15000735 GCF_036320965.1 Panulirus ornatus | reverse complement strand
GTCCAGCCTCACCAAAACACGAGACCATCACTGGCAGAACGAGGAGGAAAAGGTCGAAATATTTCTGGGGGGCTTCGAAAATGTACATTGGCTTCCTTGAGATCAGATGGTGTATGGCAGGGATGTTTTTCCCAGTATATTACACAGTGCCAGTACGTCTGATAGATGGAACCCATAAAACGGAGAAACGACCGTAGCGCGTGGGAAGAAAATAACACGGGCTGTTCCCCCGGCCGAGGAAGAGGGGCCCCTTCCCCCTCACATTGGGGGTAAATGGATGAGGCTACTACGTGCGTAAGGCGTATACCATCACCTTTCGAATGTAGACATTTTCTTTTCCCTTTTTTTTTTTATATACGACCCTTATACCCGAATATTCGATGCGTGATCACGACGGCCCGATCTATGAGCACTAAGACTACGACCCTTAAGAGTCGTGCTGTCGTTCTCAATGGTCGTACCTCCCTGTGAGTCGTGTTGTCGTCCTCAAGAGGTCGTACCTCCTTGTGAGTGGCGTTGTCGTGCTCAAGAGGTCGTACCTCCCTGTGAGTCGTGTTGTCGTGCTCAAGGGTCGTATCGCCGTGTGGATTGCGATGTCGTGCTAAAGGGCCGTGCCTCTTTGTGGGTCATCTTGTCGTTATCAGTGGTCGTACTTCCTTGTGGGTTATCTTGTCGTGGTCAAGGGTTATACAGCCCTTTGGGTCGTCTTGTCGTTCTCAAGGGTCGTACATCACTGTCGGTCGCGTTGTCGTTCTCAAAGATCGTACTGTCCTGCCCACTGGTCTGAAGACATCTGGCTCTTCACCTGAGTTAACAAGAACCATCGATAGTTCTTTATTTGGTACTATATATATATATATATATATATATATATATATATATATATATATATATATATATATATATATATATATTCATGTGAGTCCACGGGGAAAATGAAACACGATAAGTTCCCAAGTGCACTTTCGTGTAATAATCACATCATCAGGGGAGACACAAGAGAGAAATATAACAGTCAGTTGATATACATCGAAGAGACGAAGCTAGGAAAATATCAAAACTACATTCAAGTATAGAGATATGGTCTATATTCATCCTATGAAAGATGAGCTTTACTTTTTTCCTGAGTTGAAGTCTTGTTGACGGATGAGCTCCGATGCCATTACACGTCTCGTAAGTGAAGAGATGCAACCATCCTTCCTCGTAAATATATGATATAAAGAAGCCAACCTGAATACCTTACGATCCACAGAAAGTTTGGGATAATCAGAAGGTCGTTAGCATGGAGCCGATCCATCATGAGATGAGCTTCCATTGTCCTCCTAATTCCTCATCCTTTGCCGGTCATTATTCGAGGAGACGGCGACTTGTGTGATAGTCAGCGAGGCGTCCCCCCCCCACGAGTGAGCAGTATCATCATCATCATCATCATCACCCGCTGTGGTTGTGAGTTCCTCGACGTCCCCCACCAGGCTCTCGTCGTCGCTACCACCATTCCATCCAGAGGCGAACCTTCAACCTCTCCTCCTTCACCGACCGACACTCTCCCCCCAGCATCCTTCCTCCTCTCCGTCTACTGTATGACCTTATCTATCCAAATGTCCTCCACTGGTTTAGTTCCATCCTTCTCACTCGTTTTGCCTCTTTCCACCAACCTGCCAGCCAGACTCCTACATTTGCCTCGTCCTTGTCATCTTTACATCCATCCTAGCCACCCTGTCCAGCCATCCAGGCTACTCCTACATCCGCTTTGGCCAACACTAACATACAGCCTAGCCACTAGCTACACCATCCATACTCGCCTTCCAGCTATCTTTCTTCGCCAACCCCCTCATCTGTCCTGGGCACCACTACACCCATCCTAAACATCCTTCCTCACCATCTTCTCATCCGCCCTCACGACTCATCTAACCTGTCTTCCTCAACCCTCTCATCCGTCGTGGCCACGTCCTCATCCAATCTCACCTCTCGCCATCACCCGTCCTCACAACCTCCTCCTACTCCGTCCTGGGCAAACATCTCCCTTTATCGCCCTCCTCACGCCGGGGTGTCGCATATAAAAAAAAAAGAAGATAATAACGACAGTACATTATTCTCTGGAGCCGCGACCGAAGCCTCTATGATCAGTGCGCAGACCCTGTGGTTGAACATGACTGGCCACAGGAGACGCAGGTCCTTCTGATCAGAACGTCCACACTTAAGGACTGTGTATTTCACTTTATCTATCTTTACTGACGTTGAAAGGCACGTGTGAGATAAGGCTAGATAAAACGTAACATTCCCAGAAAACTGTATTTAGATAATATATTTTATCCTTCTTGAAGACCATAATAAGCATTTCGAGCCATTTCCCTTCGTATTTACGTATTTATCACATCATCTGCCCGTCCTTCCATTATCAAACCCTCTCTCCTTTTCTGTACTGTTCTCTCCTCACCTGCCTTTGTCTTCTTACCTGGCTGACCTGCCCTTCCACAACCCATTTCATCCTGTTTCCTTAAGCTTCTTATGCTCCCCCACCCCAACTCCTGTGAGCTGACCTTCCCTCACCTTAATTTCCCATCATGTCTGGCCAGGGCTCCTAAATCTTTAAACCTCATTTTGGTGTCTTCCGCCTCGATCTACGTAGCTCGCCATATTTCATCTCTTCCTGTATGTATCTTATTCCCTTATGGCTTGGAATTTACAGTAAATCATGACGTTTCTTTATGCGCGCGTGTGTATGAATATGTCTATGAACATTTACGTTGTATGTAAGTATATATACATATATAACCATGTATTTTATGTATTATATCATAAGAGCCCCGGTATCCCGTTTGCAAGGGCCTCTGCAGCTCTACCAAGGCTACGCTTCTTCCAGTAGCAGGGAAATGTTGGACTCTTTTGGAATGAGTTCTTTAACGAGACTATACTCCTGTGATACAGCTTCACCAAAGGTAATTTATATATATATATATATATATATATATATATATATATATATATATATATATATATATATATAAAAGCCTATTTTTTTCTCATACTTGTTCTCCGTTTCCAGTGTTAGCAAGGTAGCGCCAGGAACAGACGAAGGAAAAGCCTCATTTACTCGCATCCATTCTTTGCTGCCGAGTGTAATGCACCGAAAATATATCATCTTCTCAACAGACCTTTCCATGATTACTCCTGACTTCTTGATATGCCATGGTTCAGTCCACTGACAGCACGTTACTCCCTGAATACCTCATCGCTCCAGTTCACCCTATCCTATGCACGTCTTTCCCCCACTTCCATTTTTTGCACATATATGCCCTATGTCAACCTCTCTTCACTCATTCTCTCCATATGTCCATCCCCTTCAGGTTTCTCAACTATATTCCTCTCATTATCCACACATGTGTTTCTTATCCTATCATCAATTTCTCGATAAGCCCTCCTCATATATTTCATTTACAAGACGTTCACCCTCTTCCGTGTATTCTTATAGATAAACCATGCCCCTCATCCATGCAAAGCCGTTAGGATTACAATACTTTCAAACTAACCCTTTTTTACCTTTCCTGATAGTGACCTCTTTTGACGCATTTCTCATTGCTCCCAGAACATTTGTCCCCTCACCCACCTTATAACTCGCATCAGCTTCCATGGTTCCATGCGCTGCCACGTCCTCTTCCAGATACCTAAAGCATTTCTCTTCTTCCAGATTTTCTACTTTCAGACTTTACACCGCTGGTTTTGTTCACATATACTCTCAACTCTCTCCTGTCACACACTTTCCCCAACTCAGACGCCAAGTTCCGAAGTTTTTCACTCGAATCTGCCACCAGCACCGTGTTATCAGCAGACAGCACCTAACTCACCTCCCAGGCCCCCTTCACTCACAACCTTCCCTTCTTTCCGAGACCTTTACATTTACTTCCCTCACCACCCATAAACAAATTAAACAACCGTGGTGACAGCACACACCCCTGCCGCAGACTCACCTTCACCAGGACCCGCTAACCCTCCTCTCTACCTACGGCTTACTCTCTTGATAAAAACTTCTCACCGCTCCGGTTAGCTTTCCCCGCACAACCTGAATTCGTAACTCCTTCATGAAAGCATCTCTATCAACCCTATCAGATGCTTTCTCCATATCCATAAATGCCGCATGTAGATCCTTGTTTGTCTGAGTATTTCGCACACACATTCGTCAAAGCAGACACCTGATCCACACATCCTCTACCACTCCTAAAACCACACTGATCCTCCCCAGTCTGATGCTCTGTGCATGCCACCACCCTCTCAATCGCCACTCTCTCAGACAACGTAGCAGATTCACTTAAGAAACTAATACCACTTAAGAAACTAATACTTTTGTGAGTCAAACAATCTCTTTTGTCCCCCTTCCCTTTTATACAGTGGTACTAAACGTGCATTCCACCAGGCCTCAGGCACTCTCACCATGATCCAAACTTGCACTGAAGATCCTAAGCAAACACCAACAGAGTCATGCACGACAGCATGATAGGGACTGTATGAGAGGAAGAAGGCACTGGGGATGCGTGCGTGCAGAATGATGAGCGTGTGTTGGGTGGCACGTGTTCGAGACACGCATCGACGCTGTGGGGCAAAATACTGGAATACATTCTAGGAAAAGAAATCTCCTTGGCGGGTGTAGGAATAACTTACATTATATTCTTTACTGTTTTCATGTATTTCGTAATACCGCATTTTGTCGGGGCTAAGTCGAAAGCAGGTATGAAAATTAGAAAAAATTGATTTTACATTTTCTCTTTTTTTTTTTATCAGGAACTAATTATGAGAAGGCAAGCTAAATTACCCTCGTAAATTCATTGTCGTGTGTGTCATAACTCATGCGAGAATAGGCGTTCGGTTATGAACATTTTCTTATACACTGCCATGCATTATGTTAGTGTGAGTGTTAACTAGACCTTCCCGTCTTATTATACAATGTCTTCTTCCAAGCAGCACCTCTTCCTTCCTCCAGCTGATCCCTCGAGACGTCAGTATTGGAACTTCTCTTTCGTACCTCAAAAAGACATTATTTTGCTGCTCCCTCTACTGAGCGTATGTCAGAGGTTACTGCTGCAGCAATAGAGGCATTGCCTCCCCTCTCTTTCTAATCCGAGCACTTCATCCAGTCTGTGGTTCTTCCATTCCCTCCCCTCACTCCCTGAGGCCATTTGGGCCAAGGGGACCCAGCATATGCCGGATCTAGGGACATTACCCTCTCCTCCAGCACACCTTCATCTTTCATCTCTGACCCGGAACTATTGCAGATACCTTATTGCTGGGGGGCCAGACTCACACTCTCTCTCCTTCATCCGTAAAAGGTATGCGTGACGGCCTCTCGTCTTTCTCCCCAAGTAGGTCTTCATTACCTTTAGTCTCTCAAGGTATCTCTTCCATCTTATCGAGTCTGTCTCTATCTCTCTCAGGCAACGAACAAAGTAAGTCTCTTCTTGTTCTCTGGTCTCCTCAAACGTCTCCCTTGATGACTCTTAACATTCAACCTCAATCTCCTGATTCGTATCTAACAAATCCTATGCTTCTCTTTTTTAAACTCTCTTCATACGAACCATGCAACTCTCTCTCTCTCTCTCTCTCTCTCTCTCTCTCTCTCTCTCTCTCTCTCTCTCTCTCTCTCTCTCTCTCATATTCTTTCTCTCTCTAATTCTCTCTCTCTCTCTTATTCTCTCTCTCTTATTCTCTCTCTCTATCTTATTCTCTCTCTCTTATTCTCTCTCTCTATCTTATTCTCTCTCTCTCTCTCTCTCCTCTCCTCTCCTCTCCTCTCCTCTCCTCTCCTCTCTCTCTCTCTCTCTCTCTCTCTCTCTCTCTCTCTCTCTCTCTCTCTCTCTCTCTTATTCTCTCTCTCTCTTATTCTCTCTCTCTCTCTCCTCTCCTCTCCTCTCCTCTCCTCTCTCTCTCTCTGCAGCAAGCAGGTCGTATGGACCCGCTGACCTTCATCCTCGTGTTTCCAAAGACTGTACTTCCGAACCTTGCGCCTGGACTTGACTTAACTTTCTGGCTTCTTCTTAAAATCCAAAACTTTTCCCTCATCCTGGGAACGTGCATGGATATAGCCTAACCCAGAAGTGAGTGAACCTTTCCGGCTCTTCCATTTCCCCTTCAGTTGCAGTTACTCTCTGGATCTGTTCTCATCACCCATTTCTTTACTCACACTCGTCCTTCTCTCCTATCATCAGTTGGGGTTTCACAAAGCGAGATCCTGCGACATCCAGGGGTGATATCCTTCCCCTACCTTACTAATGTCTGTTCATAACATCTGAGAGACTTTGGGGAATCCTGTGCTATGGCGTCGTCATGTAACTAATGCTTTTGACAAGATGTGGCAACAAGATCCGATCCCCCAAGCTCCCCCCGTCTTGGAGCGTTCTTCCCTCATTCTTTTCTCTCCTATACAGCCTCGTCTCCTCCTACTGGTCTGTCTACGTGATCTATCGACGGATCAACCTCTCCCTCTCTCGCTAGCTGGAGCAATGCTGTCTGTCCCTTCTGCTCTTCCTCCATTTCCTCAACAGGTAAGCCAATACTGTCGTATTCTGACGGCTCCGTTCTTGCGCTTCTTTCGAATCCTCTCCACCTTCTCTCATTCGAATCTAGTCTCGTCTTGCTACAACTGCCTCTATAAACTAAGAGGTGAAGGGGATCTCCCAGTGGGATATAGTCTCTTCCTGGACAAGTTTAACGCTTTACAAACCCAGACAAGAGAAACTTAGTGGAACTATCCTCAAGGAGCCACTACGATTTAGCTTATACGTAATAGCACTAACTGTCATCTGCTTCCCTACAATTGGTACAATTACCACTCAGTTGATTAACCCTCCCGTCCCCCCCTCCCCCCCACCCACACACACACGCATACACACACACACACACATTCAAGACTCTCCTCATAAACCCTGTTCCCTCCCACCTTTCCAAACCACGAGCTGTAAACACTGTCCGAAAAAAAAAAAAAATTAGAACTGAGAACCTCCTAACTGGCCCTCCGTTAACACACACCCCCAAGCCTCTACCAACGCACTCTTTTCTCACCCTCTCCCGCCACCACACGCTCTCAAGAAGTCTCTCTCTCTCTCTCTCTCTCTCTCTCTCTCTCTCTCTCTCTCTCTCTCTCTCTCTCTCTCTCTCTCTCTCTCGGTTCTGCCCTGATTCTTATTTTCCCTGGCTCTTCCCCCCCTCTGGCCAATTGCGTTTGCTAATGGCACTTTGATTGATTAACCATAATGAGGCGGGCTGGGGGGGAAGAAGGAGACGCGTTAGTTTCTTGAGTCGTGTGCACAAGAAACTTTGATTAATCTCTTTCACAGCAAAAAAGAAATATATCATTTCCCACTGTTTACTTTGGTCAAAATGATGAGAAAAATAGGATAAGAAAATTACCGCTTGACTACTGGAGTTAAGATTGAAACCCTTTGGGTTTAATTCGGCAACTTTTACGAAGCCAGGAACGAGACTGGGCTGTGAAGCAGTGAGTCCTGATATATATATATATGCTTGTGTTGCGATACAGTGAACCTGAAGCTCGTTAGTGTAGTGAAGCTGTGGATCTTGAAGATGAAGCAATAAAATCTTGTGGGGGGTTTCGTTAATGCTGTGAAACGGTGAGTCCTGTGGTTCGCTAGCTTTGTGAAGCATTGAATCATGAGGTCTACCATTAATGTTAAACAGTGACTCCTTTGACTCGTTAATTCTGTTAAAAAAGTAATGAAACAATGAACCCTGAAGTTTCAAGGTATAGTGAAGCAGTGCATCATCAGGTTCGCTAATTCTGTAAACCAGTGAATCGCGGAGGTTCGCTGGTGTTGTGAACCAGTGAATCCTAGGGTTCACCCGTGCTCCGAGACAGTAAATGATGAGGTTTGCTATTAGCCCTGTGAAAGTGTATCCTCAGGATCGCTCGAAGTGTGAAGCACTAAATCCTCTTATACCTTTCAAAAAGACGAAAGCCTGAGAATTCCTTTAGCATTTAACAATGGCTACAGTTCTAGTTTTCCCAACGTGTGTGTGTGTGTGTGTGTGTGTGTGTGTGTGTGTGTGTGCGCGTGTGTGTGTTTGTGTTTCACTCTTAAATTTCACGGCCACCCAAACTCAAGACGCGAGAGATCTTAATTCGGATTCGACCGTGGAACGCGCGACGAGAGCTTTCTTTGTGCACAACCCGGCGGCGCCATGTATATGCTCTCTCTCTCTCTCTCTCTCTCTCTCTCTCTCTCTCAAGGAAGAGCCATCATGAAAACTAATCCTTAACTGGTCATGTCATAATATAACTGCAGTAATAGAGAAAAGACGATATCCAGTTACTTCCCTCTTTGATAGCTGGGAGGTTAATCTTATAGCTGTAATATAGATGCAGTGTATATATAGTTATATATATAGTTATACATGGTTATATATCCTGGTTGTAGTGAGCATTCTTCCCTTCGAATGAAAAGCAAATTATTTTTCAAGCAAGTGACTTTTTTCCCCCCTGTGAGCCGTCGCGCTACTGAAGGCAAAGGCACATGAGGAAAATAGCTGATGGAACGGCTACTTAACCTTACGGTTGTGTGGACAGCTGCCTGTTGGCTGTCCACACAACCCACGTATTCCCTGTGTGTCGTAGAAGGCGACTAAAAGGGGAGGGAGCGGGGGACTGGAAATCCTCCCCTCTCGTTTTTTTTGTTTTTTTTTAATTTTCCAAAAGAGGGAACAGAGAAAGGGGCCAGGTGAGGATATTCCCTCAAAGGCCCAGTCCTCTGTTCTTAACGCTAACGCGGGAAATGGCGAATAGTATGAAAGAAAGAAAGAAAATATATATATATATATATATATATATATATATATATATATATATATATATATATATATATATATATATACACACACACACACAAACACACATATATATTATAGATTCATAAGAATTAACGATGATGAGTTAAAATGTTCGTCCCAGTGCTGAAAGCTTTGCTGAAGAGCTGCATGATCTATAAGCTTTCTCCACGAGTACAGAATTCTGTATACATATGAGTTCCAAACCTTTATCCTCCTATGAGATACGAAGCTTTGCACATTTTTTTCTTTTTTTTTCTCGCGGGTTTCAGAAATCTTGAGTCTCCCTCCTTCTCCTCCTCCTCCTCCTCCTCTGCCTCTTTCTCCTCCTCCTCCCCAGCTCTGACCAATGATGCCGTCCAGACTTCGTCCCTATATTGAAAAAACATCGGCCATGAGTTGCATGCGAGCTCTCTTGTCATGGTCCCGACTTGAGCTGCGAGTCTCGGGCGCGGCGCGATTTTCAAGAGCTGATAAAAGAAGAAGAAAACGAGACTTTCGTTTCGTATGAGAAGAAAAATTTCTCTCTCTCTCTCTCTCTCTCTCTCTCTCTCTCTCTCTCTCTCTCTCTCTCTCTCTCTCTCTCTCGTGGTGGTCGTGGTGGGTGTGTGTGATGGCAACACACCAAGCATCCATGGATCATCTCGGGCTAAATGCACGCCTCCCGACTCATGATTGTGGTCATTAAGCCATTAAGTCACTCCTTGCACGTTTGCGCGAGAGACACGCATGATACATCACTCCGCCAGTAATTTAATGGTCACATTTACCAGTAAAAATAAAAATCATATACGGGTCAGCAGTAAAGCAGCTAGCGGGAGGGAGACGGTCAAACAGATGGCACGCAATAAAAGGCCAATTTTGAGTTTACTGAACTCTTGAAGCAATTATGTCCTGACGGATATCAGATGCAAATTACCTCGTCGCCTGGGCTGGCTGGGCGAGCTGGTTGACCGGCTGGCCTGTGCTGCGTCATAGATAAATCTTCTGATTCTCCATTTCCTGGTGATGGGATAATCCATGACACACAGTCTGGCCAGGTTAATCCCATGCCTTATTACATTGGAATGATCGTCCAAGCGATGATTAATGAGTAATTTGAAATGGGTTAATCCCATGCCTTATTACATTGGAATGATCGTCCTAGTGATGATTAATGAGTAATTTGAAATGGGTTAATCCCATGCCTTATTACATTGGAATGATCGTCCTAGCGATGATTAATGAGTAATTTGAAATGGGTTAATCCCATGCCTTATTACATTGGAATGATCGTCCTAGCGATGATTAATGAGTAATTTGAAATTGGTTAATCCCATGCCTTATACCTTGGAATGATCGTCTTAGTGATGATTAATGAGTAATTTGAAATGGGTTAATCCCATGCCTTATTACATTGGAATGATCGTTCTAGTGATGATTAATGAGTAATTTGAAATGGGTTAATCCCATGCCTTATACATTGGAATGATCGTCCTAGTGATGATTAATGAGTAATTTGAAATGGGTTAATCCCATGCCTTATACCTTGGAATGATCGTCCTAGTGATGATTAATGAGTAATTTGAAATGGGTTAATCCCATGCCTTATACCTTGGAATGATCGTCTTAGTGATGATTAATGAGTAATTTGAAATGAGTTAACATCTCTCGTATGTACACCTGATTTTCATATCCCGTATATATACATCTATGTACGCCTACTAACCATATCCTGTATGTATACCTAATTACCATACACCGTATGTACACCTAAGTACCTTATCCTGTATGTACACCTAAGTACCTTATCCTGTATGTACACCTAGTAATAGCTTCCTACGTACCGTGACGATTAACGACACAGAATAATTTGAAATGAATTATAATGTCCCGTTTGTGGCACATTAGTCCACGACCGATTTAAAGAAAGTAAAGAAAACTTACAGATATTTCGCTGCGTTTTTTCGAAACTTTCCATTTATGTCTGATTAGAATTTTCATTTCCCAGAGACCAAGGCTTTTATTCACGCTAGTGTTGCACGGCGGACAGCCACTCCTAGGTCGGATGGTTTGATATATATATATATATATATATATATATATATATATATATATATATATATATATATACATATGGGGATACGGAAGGAAGAATACTTCCCACGTATTCCCTGTTGTGTCGTAGAAGGTGACTAATGTATGAAGGCAACTATGTATGAAATATTCCTATGAGTCCACGGGGAAATGAAACACGATGAATTCCCAAGTGCACTATCGTGTAATAATCACATCATCAGGGGAGACACAAGAAAGAGATTTAATACGTTAGTTGATATTCAACGTAGAAACGTAGCTAGGACGCGATTTGGCGTCTCTTCGTTGTATATCAACTGACTGTGAAATTTCTTTCTTATATATCCCCTGATGATGTGATTATTACATGAAAGTGCACTTGGGAACTTAATGTGTTGCATTTCCACGTGGACATATAGGAATATACTTGATCACGCTCTCAATTGTTACTTTCCAATTTATATATGTTGGATTGCGGCAGGGGTGCGTGATGTCTCCAAGGTTGTTTAATTTGTTTATGGATGGGGTCGTTAGGGAGGTGAATGCAAGAGTTTTGGAAACGGGGGCAAGTATGCAGTCTGTTGTGGATGAGAGAATGAGTGAGGAAAGAATGACCAAGAGGATATATATGTCAGAGGCGGAGGGAACGAGGAGAAGTGGGAGACCAAATTGGAGGTGGAAAGATGGAGTGAAAAAGATTTTGAGTGATCGGGGCCTGAACATGCAGGAGGGTGAAAGGCGTGCAAGGAATAGAGTGAATTGAAACGATATGGTATACCGGGGTCGACGTGCTGTCAGTGGATTGAACCAGGGCATGTGAAGCTTCTGGGGTAAACCATGGAAAGTTCTGTGGCGCCTGGATGTGGAAAGGGAGCTGTGATTTCGGTGCATTATACATGACAGCTAGAGACTGAGTGTGAACGAATGTGGCCTCTGTTGTCTTTTCGTAGCGCTTCCTCGCGCACATGGGAGGGGGGGGGGGGGTTATTCCATGTGTGGCGGGGTGGCGGCGGGAATGAATAAGGGTAGACTATGAATTATGTACATGTGTGTATATGTATATGTCTGTGTGTGTCTATATATGTATACGTTGAGATGTATAGGTATGTTTATATTCGTGTGTGGACGTGTATGTATATACATGTGCATGTGGGTGGGTTAGGCCATTCTTTCGTCTGTTTCCTTGCGATACCTCGCTAACGCGGGAGACAGCGACAAAGTATAATAAATAAAAAGAAAAAAGTATATATATATATATATATATATATATATATATATATATATATATATATATATATATATATATATATATATATATCTTTCTTTTAAACTATTCGAAATTTCCCGCGTTAGCGAGGTAGCGTTAAGAACAGAGGACTGGGCCTTTTTTGGAATATCCTCACCTGGCCCCCTCTGTTCCTTCTTTTGGAAAATTAAAAAAAAAAAAAGAGAGGTGAGGATTTCCAGCCCCCCGCTCCCTCCCCTTTTAGTCGCCTTCTACGACACGCAGGGAATACGTGAAAAGTATTCTTAATCCCCTATCCCCAGGGATGATATATATATATATATATATATATATATATATATATATATATATATATATATATACATGGTAGGAGGAACACGCTCAGGCAACGCCATGAAGTTGTGTGTGTGTGTGTGTGTGTGTGTGTGTGTGTGTGTGTGTGTGTGTGTGTGTGTGTGATCATCGTGTCAAGACAACGACATATAATCAACCTGATATTCCACTCGGGGCCAAGTGAGCCGCTCCTCAGCCATGGGGACGAGCCAGATGACTGCCACATTTTTCTTTCTTTCATTCATTCTTCTGTTCCCCTTTTTTTCGCATTTCTATTTACTAATTCTTCTTCTTGTCTTCTTCTTCTTCTTCTTCTTTTCTTGGCGACGCCACCAGTCAACGGATAGAAGTCTTAATTGTGACCAAACTTCAAATTAAACATTATTGCGAGGTAGACTGAAGACAATAGATGTGAAATAGAGAAAAGAATAGAGAGTGTCTAAGACTTCCTCAGGAAATGGAAACCCTGCCATATCATAGGAGGGAGGTCGTATATCAAACCAGCCATATCAGAGGATGAAGGTCGTATCAAACCTGCCATATCATAGGAGGGAGGTCGTATATCAAACCTGCCATATCAGAGGATGAAGGTCGTATCAAACCTGCCATATCAGAGGATGAAGGTCGTATCAAACCTGCCATATCAGAGGAGGAAGGTCGTATCAAACCTGCCATATCAGAGGAGGAAGGTCGTATCAAACCTGCCATATAAGAGGAGGAAGGTCGTATCATACCTAACATATCAGAGGAGGAAGGTCGTATCAAACCAACCATATCAGAGGAGGAAGGTCGTATCAAACCTGCCATATAAGAGGAGGAAGGTCGTATCATACCTACCATATCAGAGGAGGAAGGTCGTATCAAACCTGCCATATCAGAGGAGGAAGGTCGTATCAAACCTGCCATATAAGAGGAGGAAGGTCGTATCATACCTAACATATCAGAGGAGGAAGGTCGTATCATACCTACCATATCAGAGGAGGAAGGTCGTATCATACCTACCATATCAGAGGAGGGAGGTCGTATCAAACCAACCATATCAGAGGAGGAAGGTCGTATCAAACCTGCCATATAAGAGGAGGAAGGTCGTATCATACCTACCATATCAGAGGAGGGAGGTCGTATCAAACCAACCATATCAGAGGAGGAAGGTCGTATCAAACCTGCCATATCATCAGAGGAGGAAGGTCGTATCATACCTACCATATCAGAGGAGGGAGGTCGTATCAAACCAACCATATCAGAGGAGGAAGGTCGTATCAAACCAACCATATCAGAGGAGGAAGGTCGTATCAAACCAACCATATCAGAGGAGGAAGGTCGTATCAAACCAACCATATCAGAGGAGGGAGGTCGTATCATACCTACCATATCAGAGGAGGGAGGTCGTATCAAACCAACCATATCAGAGGAGGAAGGTCGTATCAAACCAACCATATCAGAGGAGGGAGGTCGTATCATACCTACCATATCAGAGGAGGAAGGTCGTATCAAACCTGCCATATCAGAGGAGGAAGGTCGTATCAAACCTGCCATATCAGAGGAGGGAGGTCGTATCAAACCTGCCATATCAGAGGAGGAAGGTCGTATCATACCAACCACATCAGAGGAGGAAGGTCGTATCAAACCAACCATATCAGAGGAGGGAGGTCGTATCATACCTACCATATCAGAGGAGGAAGGTCGTATCAAACCTGCCATATCAGAGGAGGGAGGTCGTATCATACCTACCATATCAGAGGAGGAAGGTCGTATCAAACCTGCCATATCAGAGGAGGAAGGTCGTATCAAACCTGCCATATCAGAGGAGGAAGGTCGTATCAAACCTGCCATATCAGAGGAGGAAGGTCGTATCAAACCTGCCATATCAGAGGAGGAAGGTCGTATCAAACCTGCCATATCAGAGGAGGAAGGTCGTATCAAACCTGCCATATCAGAGGAGGAAGGTCGTATCAAACCTGCCATATCAGAGGAGGAAGGTCGTATCAAACCTGCCATATCAGAGGAGGAAGGTCGTATCAAACCTGCCATATCAGAGGAGGAAGGTCGTATCAAACCTGCCATATCAGAGGAGGAAGGTCGTATCAAACCTGCCATATCAGAGGAGGAAGGTCGTATCAAACCTGCCATATAAGAGGAGGAAGGTCGTATCAAACCAACCATATCAGAGGAGGAAGGTCGTATATCAAACCAACCATATCAGAGGAGGAAGGTCGTATCAAACCTGCCATATCAGAGGAGGAAGGTCGTATCAAACCTGCCATATCAGAGGATGAAGTTCGTATCAAACCTGTCATATCAGAGGAGGAAGGTCGTATCAAACCTGCCATATCAGAGGAGGAAGGTCGTATCAAACCTGCCATATCAGAGGAGGAAGGTCGTATCAAACCTGCCACATCAGAGGATGAAGGTCGTATCAAACCTGCCACATCAGAGGAGGAAGGTCGTATCATACCAACCACATCAGAGGAGGAAGGTCGTATCATACCAACCACATCAGAGGAGGAAGGTCGTATCATACCTGCCACATCAGAGGAGGAAGGTTGTATCATACCAACCACATCAGAGGAGGAAGGTCGTATCATACCAACCACATCAGAGGAGGAAGGTCGTATCATACCAACCACATCAGAGGAGGAAGGTCGTATCATACCAACCACATCAGAGGAGGAAGGTCGTATCATACCTGCCACATCAGAGGAGGAAGGTCGTATCATACCAACCACATCAGAGGAGGAGAGTAAAGATTTCCAAACCTTACCACAATCACGAGGGTTTTAAGTCCTCGAGAATTATCCTGATGCATGATAACGTCTCTGTAATTTTTCGAATCATTTAAGGAAAAAAGAAGAATGAAAATTGACATAACTAACTTCACGAGGAGAACAGTGTATCATAAACTATGCCCGGCACACCCACTCGCATATTACAGATATATATATTTATTTTGCTTTGTCGCTGTCTCCCGCGTTAGTGAGGTAGCGCAAGAAAACAGACGAAAGAATGGCCCAATCCATCCACATGCACATGTATATACATACACGTCCACACACGCAAATATACATACCTATACATCTCAACGTATATATATATATATATATATATATATATATATATATATATATATATATATATATATATATATATATATATATATATACATATATATATATATATATATATATATATATATATATATATATATATATATATATATATATATATATATATATATATATTTCTCTCAAAAAACCTTTTCAATTCGCTAAAGGGATTTGTTTCGTCCCTGCCTTACCTCACCTCACCTCGACCTGATTACCTCATCTTCATTATTTCCCACATATTTACGCATTCTCTGGCCCATCTTTCCTGCTCTTCTTTTTACCAGCGTATTTTTTTCTGCACCTGTCGTGCGCTTCTGTGTCAACGCACACACGGAACTTTACCTCGACAGCGAAAACTTTTCAGATTTTTTCTCTGATTTTCTTTTTTCCCTAAGATGGTCGAGACGTCACTGTGAATCAACAAGTTCTTATCATACGAGTTCCCCCCTCCCCCCAGCTCGCTCTTCAAAGTTTATACACACACACACACACACACACACACACACACACACACACGCACACACATTGTATACACATGCTGAGGCTGACAGCTTTCATAAGTTTATGAAGATATTTGATGGTATAAAGAGTTTTAAGAGTGTAAAACATCCTCTTCGTAATGTAGAAATAGGTAGTAACAATTATATATATATATATATATATATATATATATATATATATATATATATATATATATATATATATATATATTTATATATATATATATATGTATGTTCTGGACAATCACATGTTTACCAAATGGCGTCCTAGGTTCGTCTCTTCGATGTATATCAACTGACTGTTATATTTCTGTCTTGTGTCTCCACTGATGATGTGATTATCACACGAAAGTGCACTTGGGAACCTTTCGTGTTTCATTTTCCCCGTGGACTCATAGGAATATATATATATATATATATATATATATATATATATATATATATATATATATATATATATATATATATATATATATATGTTTGTATCGTCTATCAAGAAATATCTTGTTAGACCTTCCAAATCTGTAGTTGACGACTCTTTCTTGACAAGAGACGAAGAAGCTATTGAATTTGTTCTACCAAGATGGCCAGACAAATCCGACTCATGGGGATCGCTCGGAAGAATATATAAAAATGTGGGTTCTTACCTTTCTGTATATAATATTTACCCACAGAATATGTTGGTCCGGTTAGATTGCAGAGTTTCACATTTTCTTTTACCTTTATTCTGTTTATTTATTCACTGGGGCTAGCCAGAGAAAATGGAATATTTCGCGAACGATGATACGGTGTGACTTGAAACCACCAGTGCAAAAAATAGATGCGTTTCATCTCTGGGGCTCCAGTCTTGCCCTGGGCTACACAGACCCACCAACGAAACAACAGACGGTGCTAACGACGAAGTAGGAAAAGGTGAACCCACACACCAGGAGCCAAAGAATGAAAAGAAAAGGAGGATTCCAAATGCAGTCTTTGAGCGAACAGAAAAAAAAGGAGGTGATTCTTCTTTCTTATGCATCTACCCACACCAGGAGCCAAAGAATGAAAAGAAAAGAAGGATTCCAAATGCAGTCTTTGAGCGAACTTAAAAAAAAAGGGTGATTCTTCTTTCTTATGCATCTACGCTCATTACCACCACTGAGAAATCTGATCTTCAAAAGGAAACAGGAATTTAGAACAATTACTAACACTGACAAATATGATCTTGAAAAGGAAACAGGACTTTAGAAACAAAAGGTGAATGAAAGAGCGACATCATCATTAGTATTGTTTGTTTCGTCAAGGAGACATTCCTGTTACACTCCCGTGCCACCACTGGGACAGTCCACTGGCAGTAAATGTCTCGCCCGTCCGAGCCACTCGGCTTTTAATCATGGTCACTCATACGTGCGAGAACATCACCGACCAGATCGCTCCTCGTCATCGAGAGATAAGGATACGAACAGCATCGGATCCCTGGGTCCTCTCGAGACAGCTTTTGATGATCGGAAATGTTAGATCTTATATTAAGGAGATAAGAAGAGCAGATACTTAAAGCGGTGTGCCTGAAGACATGATGTTTTTTAACAACAGAAACGCAAGTAAAGTCAGTCATGGACTTGAGACGTCTTCGTTGGGGCTGTTCCCTTAAACGCATTCGATGTAATGCTTTCGATCCTCTTTGCTTCTGACTCACTCCTTAGTTTGACAGCCCTTCTGAAGCAAGAGTTCATTGCCCCATCCAAAGAATATCGCTTACCTGCAAAGTTTATATCCATGACTCCGGGTGATTCATAGACTTGATTTCTGCTTAAGTAGCTGTTCAAGTCAAACGAGACTGCTGGAGCCTTTGATCGTTCTGTCTTGCTGTATGAAATCACCTCTTAACCCTCTCTATTCAAAGGCAAATCACTTAAAGGTCGTTTAGATGGCTTTCGTACGACAGTTTCACCGTAGTTCATCTGTTTGTTCTCTCCTGCTTCTGGCACTCCAACCTGTCTATTTTTGATGGTGTATCGGTTAAGTGTTGCTGACCATAACGCCTTCACGGGCCCGCTGGGGTCGAGCCAATATAGTTTCAAACCCTGGTCGCTGAAGTCAGTCCTCAGTTAACCTAGCTGTTCATCCCCCCCCCCTTTTTTTTAAGCTAGTTGAGAGGGCGCAGCATTTGATGCCTTAATGTACGCTATCTCATCGACGCTTCCTCTCTATATATATGTCTTAGCTGCAGCCAGGTATTCATCTTTTTGACCCTCAGGGGTTGGTCGATAGAATGGTTACTGACGTATTTTTCTTCTTCTGACGTGTAAATTTGTATTTTGTTTATGTACGCAAGTTTACGTAATGTTTTTAGTCGTGTTGGATGTGTTCACTTATGTAAATTATCTCTCTCTGTCTCTCTTGTGCGTTGTTGTGTTGTTTTGCTTGATGACTTTTAAGTCTCTACTTTGTCATTTTCGAGTTATTGTGGAAAACGACCATCCATCTGGTGACATATTCATTAACCTGTTCTACCGACCACTTTGATTTACTTATTTCAATTTTGTCATAAGTCTCCCTCGACATCGTTTTCTTTAACACTGTTATTCCCATTTAACCTTCTCGAGAGCAACGCAAATATCATTAAAATCTCCGTGTGTGAGTTTTGGTATTTTCACATCCGCTGTGTTGACCAACGCTAAAGGTAGTATATATAGAGAGACAGCTACACCAAATATATATCGTCAGGGAGCGTTTACACAAACTTTTTCCTCATTTTTTTGTCTTTTTCCAAACAACCTTGGCAATGTCGAGGTGAACATCATGTGTATGTAGATCGAGACTGATATTTTCACGTCTCGAGTGAGTTTACGTAGAGGTTCCACTCTTTGGAGGTGCTGGAAAGAAGTCTTCCCCAGGTTCGATTCGAGAATGCTTAAAAAAAAAAAAGAAAGAAAGATCTCCCATTACTATGGAATCGCATTTAATAGAAACTTTCGTCCGTCTTTTGATGTCTAGATGAGACGGATTGTCAAATGATCCTAACCTCATATTGTAGAGAACTTTATCTTTTATTACCATAAGAATGAAATCAGTAATGGTAAGCATCAATGTATCTATGTGTCGGATCCACATCACATTTACCTCACCCATCTAGACCCCACTGCATGATTTGTTTCTTCTCTCACTGTTAGGTAAAGCGTTCCTGGAAAGCCTTGTTTCACAATAAAATCATAACAAAGGCAGTGTAATTGCACAAAACTAAAAGCTGCTGTTGCTTCCGTGACTATAGTCCTTAAGACCGACTCGGTTGAAAGCACAGGAATACCTGGGAACAATCACTTTAACCTTCTCATTAATTTCCACTGCATTTTTAGAAGCACAGATCCAGAGAGCAAAATCCCCTCAGTTACAGATCTCTTCATATCCGCTTTAAGCTCTGGGTGTACCAGGAAATTAAATCGTGCAGCATTAAGGTGGATACACAACTTTCTCCATCAGAAGGGACCACAGAATGTCGCCTCGTATCTCAAAGAACTTGGGAAGTTGCCATTTCATCTCGGGTACTAAGTAGTGTGTATAAAACTTGCTTAGTATACAGGATTTCCTGTAAGAGCTATGATCTCTAGATCACATGCGTTGCCAAGAACGAGCAGAAAATAAGCATAAAGTGAGGAAAATTGATGACACAATGGACACCCCCAACGGTGGCGTTTTCTAGGACTTTAAATACTGACAGACTTTAACGTAACTCGGAAGAGAGATCTTCCAAACAGACGCGAGGTATCAAGACTCCGTCGTCGCTAAAATTAGGATCCGCTACGCGTCCAGCATTTTCTAAGAGTGCTTGAAAGTCTCGCTCGCATTAATCAACAAAGAGAGATCCAGTGGAGGAGTTTTCTGAACAAGACGCAGAGTGGACCATGTGGATCTAAGTGACTGTCTCAGAACTAGCTCGAAATGAGCGCCTCCCAAGCTCCTCCTTCCCTCCTCTCCTCCGTCCCTTACTGAAAAGAAAACGATTCCTTCTTTCGCTCTCCTTTTCACACTAAGGCGGGAGAGTAGAAGAGGGAAAACTAGATTCTGTACGATTTTATGGACAGGTATTGGATTCCCTGTGTGTGGGATCGTTAATACCATAAAATGAATGATTCAGTGACACGTGCAAGCTCCTCTGAACCCTCGTGAGGCAAACTGACCAAAGAGTATCCAAGACGCCTGGCCTCGTCCAGGCTTTGGGAGCCCACAGACCACCCCCATCCAGACCAGATCTTTCACGTGAGTCAGAGAGAAAATTGATGATCATAATGAAGGTCTGGCTATATGTGTTCCATGGAGACGCCTCGTGTGTTGTCTTTAATATTCTCATTGATGAGTTCCTCATTGTTTGAGATACTTTTTCTTGGCATTTTCTCCCCCATCCCTGGGAAACGTGTCTCCGTGTTCCCAGTGTTCCATAGGTATTTTTTAGACTTGTGTTTTAAGAAGAGGAGGAGGAGGAGGTGGAGGCGGACAGGACGTATTTGGAATTAGGTGGCATGAGGAGTGAGAGAATCATGGCAGTTGGTATCATACAGAAGAAGAGGTTCTGAAAGTCGTGCATTGATATCATGCATCGCAAAGCAGCAGGAATGTATAGCGGAGTTTCTCAAGAGTGAGGGTTGTTATGTGTTATTGACTGGTTGGTCAGGTTGTTCGATGCTTGCAGAGCCCAGGATGAGGCAGGTGCCAGAGTTGAATACAGTAAATGTTCGATCTTAAAAGGTATAATTCTGCCGAATACTCTTAGAGAGGTGTATGGGAGAGGGTGGTATCATGTACTAAGATGAGCAAATTGGCTTCAGGGGTGATAAGAATCAGTGTGGATCAGGTTGTCCCTTTGAATTTCTATGTGAAATATACAGAAAGAGAGAGATTTGTGTGGAACATTTATGAATCTGGAGAAAGTATAATGCTACAGCAGATAGGAGTGCCTTGTGGAAAGTGTTACACTCATATGGGATGGAGGGAGAGCTGTTAATGCATGGGCGAGTTTATACTTGGCGAGTAAGGAGTGTGTGCGAGTAAGAAGGGAGGAGGGTGAGTGGTTCTCGGTGAAGATACGTAAGCTCTTCGTCAAAGGTATATGTTGTTATCAAGGCTGTTTAACAAGTTCATGGACGGTGTGTTGAGGAAGACAACTTCGAGGGTTTTGGAGCCAGGGACGATTCTGCAGTATGCTGAGGATGGGTGGGATTAAAAGGCGAGTCAGCTGCTGTTTGCAGATGACATGGCTCTGATATAATTTCAGATATAATTGCTTAAAGTTTGAGACCGAGCTGAAAAGTGGCGGGTAGTCATTTAGTGTGTGGTGAGTCATTTTACTGTGAATGTATTTTGCTAATGTTGTGTTTGCTTTGGGCTGGAGGAACTGTGAGCATATGCCACTCGAATGTAAAACAGGGTTGATAATTCTTTTATATTGCTGTGTCTGCATGGGCATATATATATATATATATATATATATATATATATATATATATATATATATATATATATATATATATATATATATACATATATATATATATATATATATATATATATATATATATATATATATATATATATATATATACATATATATATATATATATATATATATATATATATATATATATATATATATATATATATATATATATTAGAAAAATCACAATTGAGCAGGTGATCAAGTATATTACTATGAGTCCCCTGGCAAATGAAACACGATTAGTTACCAAGTGCACTTTCGTGTAATAATCACATCATCAGGGGCGATACATGAAAGAAACATAACAGTCAGTTGATATACAACGAAGAGACGTAGCTAGAACGCCATTTGGTAAACAACAGCCAACAGCAGGTGGTTTCCACACTCCTCCGCCAGTCTAACCAAAGAGCTAGGCAGCTTTACCGTGTGGAATGTGAACGTGTGAATCACAGCGAAGTTCCTACCCCCCAACCCCACTTACCAGGCCCAAGATTCAATAAGGAAATCATGCAGCGCCTTAACCTGGGGAACCGCGACGCCCATAACCTCATTTACGACGCTCCTCGGGTACTTGCTCGGACGTTATGAGATGTCGTTTAGAGATGCAGCGTGTTAGTGATAGTAAAGTGAGAGGAGGGAGGAGGGGAGGACGTTGCTGGTGAGAGCTTATCACCCGGTGGGAGGAGGGCGTTCGTCTAGGTGTAAATAGGCTAGGCTGAAGGAAAGGTTAACCAGGAGAGAGATGATGACATGAAAAGAAGAATGGTGATGATATATATATATATATATATATATATATTATCCCTGGGGATAGGGGAGAAAGAATACTTCCCACGTATTCCCTGCGTGTCGTAGAAGGCGACTAAAAGGGGAGGGAGCGGGTGGCTGGAAATCCTCCCCTCTCGTTTTTTTTTTTTTTTTTTTTTTAATTTTCCAAAAGAAGGAACAGAGAAGGGGGCCAGGTGAGGATATTCCCTCTAAGGCCCAGTCCTCTGTTCTTAACGCTACCTCGCTAATGCGGGAAATGGCGAATAGTATGAAAGAAAGAAAAAAAAGAATATATATATATATATATATATATATATATATATATATATATATATATATATATATATATATATATATACATATATATATATATATACATATATATATATATATATATATATATATATATATATATATATATATATATAGAGAGAGAGAGAGAGAGAGAGAGAGAGAGAGAGAGAAATAAGACAATATACAGTGGAACATAACGTGTTGATGATGGTGGTGAAGAAGGACAGATACATCACTGAAATGGTACATCAGTGAGAGAACACTTGAGTGAAGAACACATACCATGTCTGTACACTAACTGAAGCTCCCACTGCAGTATTTCATCCACGCGAGACTGAGTGAAAGTAGTATATTCCTGCGAGTATAACGGATGAAGTGGTACTTATTTCTATGAAGAGGTTGAATCGAAGGTCAACTGTTGACGCGAGTATACTGACCGATATAGAATATCATCTGGACTATACTGGTGGGTGAGCGATAGGCTTTTGGAGCATAGTGGTCGATAGGGGAGCGATAGGCTTCTGGAGCGTGATGGTCGATGAGGGAGCGATAGGCTTCTGGAGCGTGATGATCAATGGGGGAGGATAGGTTTCTGGAGCGTGATGGTCGATGGAGGAGCGATAGGCTTCTGGAGCATGATGGTCGATGGATGAGCGATCGGCTTCTGGAGCATGATGGTAAATGGGGGAGGATAGGCTTCAGGAGCATGATGGTCGATGGAGGAGCGATAGGCTTCTGGAGCATGATGGTCGATGGGTGAGCGATAGGCTTCTGGAGCATGATGGTCGATGGGTGAGCCATAGGCTTCTGGAGCGTGATGGTCGATGGGTGAGCCATAGGCTTCTGGAGCATGATGGTCGATGGATGAGCGATAGGCTTTTGGAGCATGGTGGTCGATGGGGGAGCCATAGGCTTCTGGAGCGTGATGGTCGATGGATGAGCGATCGGCTTCTGGAGCGTGATGGTCGATGAGGGGGCGATAGGCTTCTGGAGCGTGATGGTCGATGGAGGAGCGATAGGCTTCTGGAGCATGATGGTCGATGGAGGAGCGATAGGCTTCTGGAGCATGGTGGTCGATGGGGGAGCGATAGGCTTCTGGAGCATGATGGTCGATGGAGGAGCGATAGGCTTCTGGAGCATGGTGGTCGATGGGGGAGCGATAGGCTTCTGGAGCGTGATGGTCGATGAGGGGGCGATAGGCTTCTGGAGCATGATGGTCGATGGGGGAGCCGTAGGCTTCTGGAGCATGATGGTCGATGGGTGAGCGATAGGCTTCTGGAGCGTGATGGTCGATGGAGGAGCCGTAGGCTTCTGGAGCATGATGGTCGATGGATGAGCGATAGGCTTCTGGAGCATGATGGTCGATGGGGGAGCCATAGGCTTCTGGAGCGTGATGGTCGATGGATGAGCGATAGGCTTCTGGAGCGTGATGGTCGATGGAGGAGCGATAGGCTTCTGGAGCGTGATGGTCGATGGGGGAGCCATAGGCTTCTGGAGCATGATGGTCGATGGAGGAGCCATAGGCTTCTGGAGCGTGATGACCGACGTCAAAATCGAGATATTACTCGCTTTCGGGGATTATTTATAATAGAAACGTTTTGTAACAATCAACTCCGAATGTAGATGAGAAAAGAAAAATTCAAAACAATTGTTATTGACGTTTAAAAAAAAGAAGAAAAGAAAATGCTCAGGCGTGTGTAGCGACGGATATGAATACTTCAATGTGAAGGGAAATAATAGATTATAATTATCTTTTAGGTAAAGTTATATATGAATACTTTAGTGTGAAGAAAATCATTGAATATAGTTATCAATTTTTTTTGTAAAATTATTGATTTAAGTCATACGCCACAAGGACATTTTTTTTGGTGAGAGGGGAAGGTCATTTGAGAAGGAGAGGCGAAGCCACTCAGTGCTGGAGCAAGGGAAATGTGCCTCGCATCTATCTACCTGAGATGTGAAACAAGGAACCTCCTTCTCTTCATTATAACAGCTTACAGGAGGCAGGAGACCTTGTGAAAAGACCTGATAACCGGATCTCGAAAGTTAATGCAGCTTCCAGTATAGCAGAAGTTGTCGCTCTGGACCGGCGTGAGATTGCGGTTGCGATGCTCACTCAACCCTATGTATTCCCGAGGCGTCGCCTGGGGCCAAGCGTTATTATAGGGTTCGAGTCTTGGTTGCAGCAGTGGGTTCACAGTCTGCCCAATTGTTCATCCACCATTTGTATTGGATACTTGGCTTAGGCTAGGATATATATATATATATATATATATATATATATATATATATATATATATATATATATATATATATATATACACCAAATGGCATCCTAGCTACGTCTCTTCGTTGTATATCAACTGACTTATATTTCTTTCTTGTATCTCCCCTGATGATGTGATTATTGTACGAAAGTACACTTGGGAACTTCTCGTGTTTCATTTCCCCCGTGGACTCAGGAATATATATATATATATATATATATATATATATATATATATATTTTTTTTTTTTTTTTTTTTTTTTTTTTTTTTTTTTTATACCTCGTCGCTGTCTCCCGCGTTTGCGAGGTAGCGCAAGGAAACAGACGAAAGAAATGGCCCAACCCCCCCCCATACACATGTACATACACACGTCCACACACGCAAATATACATACCTACACAGCTTTCCATGGTTTACCCCGGACGCTTCACATGCCTTGATTCAATCCACTGACAGCACGTCAACCCCTGTATGCCACATCGCTCCAATTCACTCTATTCCTTGCCCTCCTTTCACCCTCCTGCATGTTCAGGCCCCGATCACACAAAATCCTTTTCACTCCATCTTTCCACCTCCAATTTGGTCTCCCTCTTCTCCTCGTTCCCTCCACCTCCGACACATATATCCTCTTGGTCAATCTTTCCTCACTCATTCTCTCCATGTGCCCAAACCACTTCAAAACACCCTCTTCTGCTCTCTCAACCACGCTCTTTTTATTTCCACACATCTCTCTTACCCTTACGTTACTTACTCGATCAAACCACCTCACACCACACATTGTCCTCAAACATCTCATTTCCAGCACATCCATCCTCCTGCGCACAACTCTATCCATAGCCCACGCCTCGCAACCATACAACATTGTTGGAACCACTATTCCTTCAAACATACCCATTTTTGCTTTCCGGGATAATGTTCTCGACTTCCACACATTTTTCAAGGCTCCCAAAATTTTCGCCCCCTCCCCCACCCTATGATCCACTTCCGCTTCCATGGTTCCATCCGCTGACAGATCCACTCCCAGATATCTAAAACACTTCACTTCCTCCAGTTTTTCTCCATTCAAACTCACCTCCCAATTGACTTGACCCTCAACCCTACTGTACCTAATAACCTTGCTCTTATTCACATTTACTCTTAACTTTCTTCTTCCACACACTTTACCAAACTCCGTCACCAGCTTCTGCAGTTTCTCACATGAATCCGCCACCAGCGCTGTATCATCAGCGAACAACAACTGACTCACTTCCCAAGCTCTCTCATCCCCAACAGACTTCATACTTGCCCCTCTTTCCAAAACTCTTGCATTTACCTCCCTAACAACCCCATCCATAAACAAATTAAACAACCATGGAGACATCACACACCCCTGCCGCAAACCTACATTCACTGAGAACCAATCACTTTCCTCTCTTCCTACACGTACACATGCCTTACATCCTCGATAAAAACTTTTCACTGCTTCTAACAACTTGCCTCCCACACCATATATTCTTAATACCTTCCACA
This sequence comes from Panulirus ornatus, assembly GCF_036320965.1. Classification (NCBI taxonomy): domain Eukaryota; kingdom Metazoa; phylum Arthropoda; class Malacostraca; order Decapoda; family Palinuridae; genus Panulirus; species Panulirus ornatus. The sequence goes on along the minus strand of NC_092286.1, from coordinate 14,974,360 downwards.
CAGCATCTCTATCAACTCTATCATATGCCTTCTCCAGATCCATAAATGCTACATACAAATCCATTTGCTTTTCTAAGTATTTCTCACATACATTCTTCAAAGCAAACACCTGATCCACACATCCTCTACCACTTCTGAAACCACACTGCTCTTCCCCAATCTGATGCTCTGTACATGCCTTCACCCTCTCAATCAATATATATATATATATATATATATATATATATATATATATATATATATATATATATATATATACATATAGCGTTAATGAAATGTCTTGATTAGTGCCTGTGCCGACACAGGTTACATAAAAGATGAAATGTCATCATTACGTTCAGCTGACGATCTCAAATGCTTCGCCATCATCAAGGAACTTCAAGTGAAGCCTGGCGTTTGAAGCTGCCTAATTAATTGCTCCTGAAAATCAACCATTTTTGTACAAGTTTCCAAAACTTTCTTCGGTTGTTCATTTCTTTTCATCAGCCCGGTGTAGTTGACAGAACGAGAGACAAATTATCTTTTTCTTTATGTCAGCAGAGACGGAACGAGTAACTGAACGCCCTGATCAAGACCATCTCATTTACGATATATATATATATATATATATATATATATATATATATATATATATATATATATATATATATGGATGTGGAAATGGAGCTGTGGTTTCGGTGCATTACACATAGACTGAGTGTGAACGAATGTGGCCTTTGTTGTCTTTTCCTAGCGCTACCTCGCGCACATACAGGGGGGAGGGGGAGTCATTTTATGTGTGGCAGAGTGGCGACGAGAATGAATGAAGGCAGCAAGTATGAATATGTACATGTGTATATATTTATGTGTTTGTGTATATATATGTATTCCTATGAGTCCACGGGGAAAATGAAACACTAAAAGTTCCCAAGTGCACTTTCGTGTAATAATCACATCATCAGGGGAGACACAAGAGAGAAATATAAGTCAGTTGATATACATCGAAGAGACGAAGCTAGGACGCCATTTTGGACAATCACATGTTTACCAAATGGCGTCCTAGCTTCGTCTCTTCGATGTATATCAACTGACTGTTATATTTTTCTCTTGTGTCTCCCCTGATGATGTGATTATTACACGAAAGTGCACTTGGGAACTTTTCGTGTTTCATTTTCCCCGTGGACTCATAGGAATATCTTGATCACGCACAAAATTGTGATCCTTTCCAATATATATGTATGTATACGTTGAAATGTATAGGTATGTTTATGTGCGTTTGTGGGCGTCTATGTACATACATGTGTATGTGGGTGGGTTGGGCCATTCTTTCGTCTGTTTCCCTGCGTTATCTCGCTAACGTGGGAGACAGCGACAAAGTATAATGAAAAGGAAATAATGTGTATATATATATATATATATATATATATATATATATATATATATATATATATATATACTTCCCACGTATTCCCTGCGTGTCGCAGAAGGCGACTAAAAGGGGAGGGAGCGGGGGGCTGGAAATCCTCCCCTCTTTTTTTTTTTTTTTTTTATTAATTTTCCAAAGGAAGGAACAGAGAAGGGGGCCAGGTGAGGATGTTCCCTCAGAGGCCCGGTCCTCTGTTCTTGGCGCTACCTTGCTAATGCGGGAAATGGCGAATGGTTTGAAAAAAAAATATATATATATTTATATATATATATACTCTGGCTTAAGGTTGACAGTGAACCGACTTGTGCAAACGGGATTTGAACCTATGTTGGCCTGACCCTGGATGGCCCGTTGAATGCAGCGCGGCCAAGAAGACTGAACGCTACACCACGGCGAGGCATCTACCTACAAGTCTGAAGTCTAAATGGTTTCCTAACTTAGAGAGAGAGAGAGAGAGAGAGAGAGAGAGAGAGAGAGAGAGAGAGAGAGAGAGAGAGCTCTGTCTTGGATGGTCTGACCCCGGGAGGGTTGAGTAAGCTTCACACACACACACGACATGACCAACAGCAACAGTAGGTGTCCCAGAGGCCCACCTTGCGGCCTCCGCCTTCCTCTGCCGTGAGTGTGGAACGCCAGCGCAGACATTCTAATTCCCACGTTCTTACTGTGAGTTGAAATTCCCATCAGGGAACTTTAGATGCCTCTATGGCTTTGGCTATCACCGGCGCATACCCTCGTGTGGCGCATCATTAGCCCAAGAGATAGGAGAACCTGTCCGAATAATTACGAAATAACAACGCTAAAGGACGAGATGGCTATATTCCCTCCTTCCCGTCTGAATGGTTTTCATAAAGGTTCGTTCGTGTGAAAACTTTTCTTGTGAATTTAATTACGGTTCTTTTCTTTTTTCTCTTTTTTTTTTCCTTCCCTTGTTGTGACTGTCATTTTTTTTTTATTATTTCAGTCACATTGTTGTCTTTCATCTGTGGACCTCTGTAGATTATCATGGCATTTTCTCTGTTGTTCTAAGTTGTGCGGTACAGTTCGGGTATCTCGTACAAGCCTGTCAAGTGTGTACTATATGCTTCATTCAGTCGATGTTGCTGGTGTGTTGTTCATTAGAGAGTGTGCTAGCGAACCTACCTACCTACCTACCTACCAACTCTACCTACCTTCTTACTTGCCTACCGAATTACATTCTTACCTACTTATCTACCTTCCTACTTAAGTACATACCTACCTACCTTCTTATCTACCTACCTACCTACCTACTTACTTTCCTACCTACTTACCTACCTACCTACTTACCTTTCTACCTACTTACCTTTCTACCTACTTACCTACCTACCTACTTACTTTCCTACCTACTTAATTTTCTACCTACTTACCTTTCTACCTACATAACTACCTACTTACCTACCCACTTAACTACCTACCTACCTACCTACTTTCCTACCTACTTACATATATACATACGTGCCTACCTACTTACATATATACATACGTGCCAACCAACTTACAAACTTGCATACGAACATACCTACAAGCATATACTAGAACATGCCTGAGGCAGCGCTAGGACGTAGCGCTCGCCTCACATCTTATCCTTGTTTTCTCCTACCGTTGTGTCACTCTGCCATCCATGAGGTGTGTCTGCATATCTTAGCCTGACCCGGCACTCCCTTCAGTCATTCTGAAAGTACCGACTCTCGATCATTTCGTATATCATTGTATAAAACGTTGAAAAGCCGGCATATTTGCCTAAGAAGACGATCACGTATTCTCGCTCGAAATCTGTTTAAGTTTCCAGGTATTTTTGTATAGAATTTAATCACAGTTTCTTTTTCCGTATTTGTACATTTTAGATCTAAAATGTTTTCTCTCTATCTCTGTGTTTCCTGCCAGGTAAAAACTGTCCTTTGTCCTTCCCCTTTTTCATGTCAAACAATTCTTTTATCTTTTCATAGTTCTGCAGTATAGGTGTTCCAGTTCTTCCATTCTGTAAATGAAAAATATATTCAGATTCTCTCTAACTTGTTTCTTTTTCGCTTCTTTGCTGGTCGATGACCATAGAGATACAGGATCAGTATTCGGTTTTGCTTCTTATGCAGACATTAAACATTTTCATTGTTGGCATTTTCTCTTTCTCGTGGTCTTTGTTCTCATTATCATACCACTCATTATTTGACTCGACTGTTCATTGTTTCACTGTGTTCAGTCACTTCAGATTTCACGTTCGTGATGGTTCCTACGTCTGTATGTCTACTGAACCTTGTGTGTCCTTTCCTACTAGTCCCTCGTATGGCTCATTTTTTTTTTTTTTTTTATCATTCCTGAGTGATTTTCCTCATATTAATCTTCGTTGAATTCCATGTTTTACTCTGCGAACTTGTTGATTATATCCAGCTCTCTTTCCATGTTCATTTCCGTCGTCTTCTCTTCCTCCCGTTATGATGTCGTCTGCAAAAGCACCTGGCTGATGTGATTTTGTGGACAATTCTGTCCACATCTGATGTCATTATGATTGGATCATTCTGAAGGAGGTGGAGATATTATTCCCTCATGACGCATCTGTTGGTGCATCTTCTTCATTAGACATCATGGATTCCCTCTCTTCTGGAAATCTTTTCTTTATGTTTGGTAGAAATTCACGTTTCACGTTCTATATTTTGCTTCGCTGCTTTTCCGAGAATGAGAGAGAGAGAGAGAGAGAGAGAGAGAGAGAGAGAGAGAGAGAGAGAGAGAGAGAGAGAGAGAGGTAAACCGAAATAATATTTTCCAGAGTGACACTTCAGCATGCTCTGGCAATGTGAAGAATTTCAGGGATTAAAACAGAGGTCGGCATATTCCGGCGAGGCAGAGCACCTGGGTTGGGTTAGGTAGGTAGGTAAGTAAGTAGGTTGTTAGGTAGATAGGTAGGTAAGTAAGTAGGTAGGTAGGTAGATAGGTAAGTAGGTAAGCAAGTAGGTAGGTAAGTAAGTAGGTAGGTACGTAAATAGGTAGGTAGGTAAGTAGGTAGATAGGCAAGTAGATAGGTAAGTAGGTACGTAAGTAGGTAGGTAGGTAGGGAAGTAGGTAGGTAGGTATTTAAGTAGGCAGGTATGTAGGTAAGTAGGTAGGTAGATAGGGAAATAGGTAAGTAAGTAGGTAGGTAAGTAAATAAGTAGGTAGGTAAGTAAGTAGGTAGTTAAGTAGGTAGTTAGATCAGTGGGTAGGTACTTAAGTAGGCAGGTATGTAGGGAGGTAGGTAGGTAGGTAGGGAAATAGTTAAGTAAGTAGGTAGTTAAGTAGGTAGTTAGATCAGTAGGTAGGTACTTAAGTAGGCAGGTATGTAGGGAGGTAGGTAGGTAGGTAGGGAAATAGTTAAGTAAGTAGGTAGGTAAGTAAGTAGGTAGTTAAGTAAGTAGGTAAGAAAGTGGGAACTTACCGAATAGTTACCGTAGCCCAGGTGGTCACAGGAGCACTGGCACTTCAGGATGTGTTCCTTGATGTCCCTGGGCAAATTCTCGACACTCCTGCTCAAGCGGGACCCCGTAGGAGCCAGGCCCTGGCTGTGGGAGTGCTTGTGGTTGTGGTGGGAGTGGCCGTGGATTATGTCATGCACGTGGGTTTTGCCGTGGTGATTGTCGCTGTGGGAGCCAGGGTGGGTCTGGGGCTTATTTTGCCCCTGGGTCTTGGTGTAAGGATGGGCCTGAGTCTTATTGCACTGGACGTGGGGTTGGGCCTTAGACGACGGAGGGTTAGTGGTGGTCGTGTAGTTCTGACAGGTGGTGGTGTACGTGTTGGCGTCTGTGTTGGTGTGTGCCTGAGCCTGGAAGTCGAGTGGGTGGCCGAGGGCGGTGGTCAGCCGTTCCTCAACGCTCAGCAGTTTGGGCAGCTGCAACACAAGACGTAAATTGTAGTTAGTAATGATCATCACGGAAAAAGCAAATTGCATTTTTGGGTGTATTTATCTATAAGAATATGAGCAGTTGTGTGCGTGATCAAGTATGTTCCTATTTGTCCACGGGGAAAATGAAACACGATAAGTCCCCAAGTGCACTTTCGTGTCATGATCACATCGTCAGGGGAGATACAAGAATGAGATAGAAGACGTAGAACAGTCAGTTGACATAAAAGGAAGAGACTTAGCAAAGACGCCATCGGTAAACAAGCGTTACTCGTTGGTGTGTTTGGGTCTGGCAACATGCTTATCATCTCTTTTTCACATATTATTTAGACAGGAAAGGGACCCAGAGACTTAGGATGAAGTGAAAAGATTTTGAGCGATTGGGGCCTGAACGTGCTAGGAGGATGAAAGGTATGCATGGGATAGAGTGAACTGGAACGGTATAGCCATAAATGGGTCGACTTGCCGTCGATGGAATAAACCAGGGCATGTGAAATGGTCGGGGTAAGCAATGGAAATGTCTGTGGGGACTGGTTGTGGATAGGGAGCTGTGGTTTCGGTGCAATGCACATGAAAGGTAGAGCATGGATGTGAGCGGATGTGACTTTTCTTTGTCTCGTTACTACGATGATGACGTGGGAAACCGTGTCCAAGTATGAAAAAAGTATATATATATATATATATATATATATATATATATATATATATATATATATATATATATATATATATATATATATATATATTTTTTTTTTTTTTTTTTTTTTTTCATACTTTGTCGCTGTCTCCCGCGTTTGCGAGGTAGCGCAAGGAAACAGACGAAAGAAATGGCCCCCCCCCCATACACATGTACATACACACGTCCACACACGCAAATATACATACCTACACAGCTTTCCATGGTTTACCCCGGACGCTTCACATGCCTTGGTTCAATCCACTGACAGCACGTCAACCCCTGTATACCACATAACTCCAATTCGCTCTATTTCTTGCCCTCCTTTCACCCTCCTGCATGTTCAGGCCCCGATCACACAAAATCCTTTTCACTCCATCTTTCCACCTCCAATTTGGTCTCCCTCTTCTCCTCGTTCCCTCCACCTCCGACACATATATCCTCTTGGTCAATCTTTCCTCACTCATTCTCTCCATGTGCCCAAACCATTTCAAAACACCCTCTTCTGCTCTCTCAACCACGCTCTTTTTATTTCCACACATCTCTCTTACCCTTACGTTACTTACTCGATCAAACCACCTCACACCACACATTGTCCTCAAACATCTCATTTCCAGCACATCCATCCTCCTGCGCACAACTCTATCCATAGCCCACGCCTCGCAACCATACAACATTGTTGGAACCACTATTCCTTCAAACATACCCATTTTTGCTTTCCGGGATAATGTTCTCGACTTCCACACATTTTTCAAGGCTCCCAAAATTTTCGCCCCCTCCCCCACCCTATGATCCACTTCCGCTTCCATGGTTCCATCCGCTGACAGATCCACTCCCAGATATCTAAAACACTTCACTTCCTCCAGTTTTTCTCCATTCAAACTCACCTCCCAATTGACTTGACCCTCAACCCTACTGTACCTAATAACCTTGCTCTTATTCACATTTACTCTTAACTTTCTTCTTCCACACACTTTACCAAATATATATATATATATATATATATATATATATATATATATATATATATATATATATATATATATATTTATTTTTTTATTTATTATACTTTGTTGCTGTCTCCCGCATATATGTGTGTGTGTGTGTGTGTGTGTGTGTCTGTGTGTGTGTGTGTAATTCTGCTATGATGTTTAGTGGCAAAACTTGTGGTGACAAATTGACACTAGGAATAGAAACAGAGATGAACATTTTCTATGACTTGGAATAAGAGGATCAGAGACTGGATGATCCCAAATGGAAGTATGCATCGACGAGATGGGTTGTGTGAGAGTGAAGACGCAGGTGATTGTGAAATGGTCCTGACATGAGGAAAAAAATTGGTAAAGTTGATTAAAAAGAGTTTTTTTGTGAGTGACATGAAAGGGGGAGAGAGGAGAGACTATTATCAAACTAAGGTGAGATGAACGAGTTGAGAGTATGTGTGAGGTATTACAGGAGTGTTAGCGCAGAGTAGTGTCTGGTGATGTGCAGTGGAGTACATGCAGAGGTTTGCGTGACTTTACATGAGAAAGACAGATAACGAGAGGCCCGATTGGCCCAAGACGACTGGGTTGTTTGGTAGAGAAAAACAAAAAGTTTAACTTGACAGGAAAATTTAATTCCGCTCAGCAGTTTTAAAAGGTATCACTGACTCCTCGCTGCTGCACATTAGTCTTCTAGTGTCCTCGTTACTGCTGTCGTTTATGCAGTTTACTTTTGTTTTCGTTTTTTTTTCTCAGAGTATACCTGAATTTATATAATATTTGTCTGAACGACTTTTGAAATTATGTATAGTCTTAACATTCTCTACGTCTGAAGGTAACTTAGTCCAGTGCTCAACACACCTATTGGAAAAGAAGCTTATTCCCACGTCCGTACTAGATCTTTTAGCTTTGAGTTGTATTCCATTGGTCGTGGTAACCGTATTGTCTTGTATTTCGAACTGAATCAGCCCTATGGAGATTGGGACATGTTGACATAGAGAGAGAGACAAGAAAAGTATACAATTGGAAAAACAAGGCATCTTTGTTTTTGTACGAGAGTAAACGATTACGCAAAAGACAAGTATCACATGGGGTATAATTTTGACAAGAATATGTAAATTGGTAAAGAAAACTGCTCACAAGAACTTAGCATTTTGCATTTTAAACTCAGCCGTCTTGATCTTAACAAGATCCTCTTAAGACTAAAAGATATGAAACATGAATCTCTTGTCTGAGGAGGTTTCTGAAGGATAAGAAACACAACTCAGTGCTCTCTTTCACTAAATTACATTTTTCATTTTTTTTTCTTTTGCTTTTGCTTCATTTTTTGTCTCTCTCTCATTTTGCGTCGGCTCGTTTTAACTGTATAAAAACTTTTGCTGACGTATGTCTGTCTTCGAATTACATTATGATTTAAGATTGGCCCAGTTCGAATTACATTACTTGCGCTAAGCTGGCCATGCTCGAATTACGTTATTTTATTGAATTGTTCACGCTGGCATTGCATTATTTCATCAAACTCGCCACGCTCAAATTACATTATGTCATCAAATTGGCCACACGAATTACATTAATTCGTAAGACTCGTAAAGGCCCAAATTACATTGTTTCATCAAATTGGTCCCGTTCCAGTTACAGTATTTCATTATATTGACCAAGCTCGAATTACGTTATTTCATTATAGTGGCCAAGCTCGAATTACGTTATTTCATTGTATTGGCCACGCTCGGATTACGTTATTTCATTGTATTGGCCACGTTCAAATTACGTTATTTCATTATATTGGCCTCGCTCGAAATACGTTATTTCATTGTATTGGCCACGCTCGAATTACGTTATTTCATTGTATTGGCCACGCTCGAATTATGTTATTTCATAAAACTGGCCACGCTGGAATTCCATTATTGCATCGAATTAGCCACGCTCGAATTACATCATTTCATCCAATTAGTCACACTCGGATTACACCATTTCATAAAACTGGCCACGCTCATCGTAGCTGGTTCTCTTGAGCAAGGCGTTCCTGGTCGTCAGTCAACAGAAAATGGTTACTTTGGATCAGCCAGCTATTGGCAATCACTTTCTACTCTCTCTCTCTCTCTCTCTCTCTCTCTCTCTCTCTCTCTCTCTCTCTCTCTCTCTCTCTCTCTCTCTCGTCGCAAGGCTTTCGATCCCTTAAAAGCGATGGTGTGCCATGTCACTTCGCTCCTATAAATCACGTTTTATACTATTCCTTTTCTTCAATTGTTAAGTTGTTTCATCATCTCATCAGTGTTTGGCGGCGCGTAATGTGACACGTTGAAGGGGAGTCTTAACTGTTCAGCAGAGAGCCCCCCCCGAACTGGTTACCACCAGACTATAAGAATGCCTCTGGAGGCCAGCATCTTCTCGGCGGTGTGGTCCGTCATCCACCCACGCCCAGCCTGCCTTCGTCACCTCACGTCTTGTCATCCATCTCCATCCATCAGCGGGCGCGAGGCTGGTGGATGCCATGCCTTTATAACGTTCATATTACGCGTAAAAAAAAAGAGAAAAAAATGACTTCAACGATTATTATAAGTCGGAGTGGCATTTTTCATACAGGGGGGAAAGAAATATAGACGTGTGAGTAAAGATATTTCCTTTTTCTCAGTGAAATCTCATCTTTAATCTCTCCTCAGGACTTGGGTCATTGTGCAGGTGACTGGATCTTAAGATCTTAGAGAGAGAGAGAGAGAGAGAGAGAGAGAGAGAGAGAGAGAGAGAGAGAGAGAGAGAGAGTCTGTGTGTGTGTGTGTGTGTGTGTGTGTGTGTGTTTTCATCTTCCCTTCTGTACCCTAGTAACATCAGGAAAAGACTACTGAGCCTCATAGGGGGAAAAAAATTAGGTCTTCACTTGGCTCCTACTGCTGTACATCCTTTCAGAGAGCGATACTACAGGAGGGAAAGATCTCTCTCTCTCTCTCTCTCTCTCTCTCTCTCTCTCTCTCTCTCTCTCTCTCTCTCTCTCTCTCTCTTCCATCCACCTCCCGTCACTCCAAGCCTCTCTCAGTCGCCCTTTGCCACACGCAGGAGATACGTGAGCAGCATTCGATCATCCCTTACCCTATAGGCAATTAGATCAATAGATTGCCCACATATCTGTAGTGTATTTCAGAAGACCCCCATTGCTCTCGCAGCCACTCAGGAGTGACACCAACCCGTTTGAACACTCCCCCTTCAGACATGACGCGCACCAGGACTGGTTTTAAAGTCAAATTAGAATTCATCTTGGGGCCCCCGCAGACCTAGGTTTCGGCGCGATGAAATATTTGTATTTCCTTCCCTGCTGATGCATAATGGATGTTGGTTCACCGAGTTGTTTTTGTCCACCTTGACTCTCTCCTCCCCCCATGCTTGGAGTTGTCGAGACCCTGGTCTTGAGAGAGAGAACCGCATTAGCGGAGTATCTTGCCTCTCTCATGAACACATTATGGCGAAGTCTACACAAATGAGCAAGAAGGGGATAGGCTTACACACTCTATCTTCATGGTAAGTGTGGATGGGCAGGAGAGAAAGATGATCTTCGATTGAATGTGACCTCAATACGGAACGTCCGCAAAGCCTCTTGTCCGCCCCGTTATATATTTTCAAAGGCGATGCCACGCTTACACTTTACCACTCTGTCATCTCTCCTTTGGCTTTGCCATCTGCACACGTCTGAGCATGAAACTGGTAGGGTTTCTGAAGTATTCTAGGTCCATTTTTAGGGACCCTTATAAGGTCTTTTTGATCTTATGAACGAGGCGAGGCACTGATGAGATGTTGCAGGACACAGCCACCTGATCATGTGCTCTGAGCACCCAGTTCGCCGAGAAATCTCACGTGTACCCATGTGTTTTCTTGCTTCCAGGAGAGTATTCGGTCGTCTCCTCCCTAGAAAGTTAAGAGCCCCCAAACCTGAAGCAAAAGTGGAAGAAATACGGTGCATAGAAAGGAGATTCCCAAATTAAAGTGGTAGCCAGGAGGCGTAATAAAAGAGCCTCCTTCCCAAGCGATAGCCTGAAGCACACTGAGGCGGGTGGCTGGTGCTCACTCCGTTAGAAACACTAGTTAGTCTTAGTGACTAGTTGTACGTTGATTTCATCCTGATAGCGCCATAGGCATGTACCCACAATGAACCTTACCCGTGTATCACCTCTTAAAATATATGGGGGTGAGGGGCGACCAAGGTTTTATGAGGACACTTTAATCTGCGACTCACTAGGATCAAGAAATGTAAGTTCTCTCATAAAGTGAGATGAGCCAAGGGCCTGTGTCGGGTGTGGTATGGTGTGTGTGTACCTCTAGTTCTCAAGGCTAGGGAGGTGCGAGTAGGAGGGAGGAGGAGACAGGGAGAGGGAGAGTTGGATGTTCAAGGTCGTCCACAGAGTTGTCTCCATCCTCTACGTCTTTCCAAGTCTTCCCTTCATGATTAGTGTTGTCGTCGACATTCTTCTTTCTTCCTCCTTCCTTCCTTCATCGTCGTCTTCTGCTTTCTCTCTTCTTTCTTCGTCTTCCTTTCTTTAGGTTCTTTCTCAACTTTATCATTATCTTCATATTATTATGATTATTATTTTCATTATTATTATTAATATTATAATCATTATCATCATTATTGATGTTATTTATATTATCATTATTACATCATTACCATTCATATTCTTTGACTCATTCTTCTCTTCTCCTCATACATTCTTTCTATTCTATGCATCGTTTTCCTTCCCTTTTCTTCGTTCTTCCCATTTTCTCCTTAGTTCCTTCGAGAACACGGCGAGTGAATATCAAATTTCGCTGCGACTCGCGATCTGCCTCAGTGTTCGCGCTCCACTGAATTACGTACAAATTGCTGTCTCGTCGCCGACTACCGCGCCCTCCACACAACCATACAAACACAAGACACGTATTTTAGCGAAACTGTCGCGACTGAAAAAAAAAAAAAATGAAAAGAAAATAGTTTTCTGAAAATATCTAAATGTATATCTCAAATCATATATATATATATATATATATATATATATATATATATATATATATATATATATATATATATATATATATATCCCTGTGGATAGGGGAGAAAGAATACTTCCCACGCATTCCCTGCATGTCGTTGAAAGGCGACTAAAAGGGGAGGGAGCGAGAGGCTGGAAGTCCGCCCCTCCCGATTTTAATTTTCTAAAAGATGGACTAGAGAAGGGAGCCAAGTGAGGATATTCCCTCTAAGGCTCAGTCCTGTTATTAACGCTACCTCGTTAACGCGGGAAATGGCGAATATATATATATATATATATATATATATATATATATATATATATATATATATATATATTGTGTGTGTGTGTATGTATGAGTGGTTGGGCCATTCTTCGTCTGTTTCATTGCTCTACCTCGCTGACGCGGGAAACAGCGATTAAGTATAACATATATATTTATTTATTTATGTATTTTTGCTTTGTCGCTGTGTACCACGTTAGCGAGGTAGCGCAAGGAAACAGACGAAAGAAATGGCCCAACCCACCCACATACACATGTATATACATACACGTCCACACGCAAATATACATACCTATACATCTCAACGTATACATATATATACACACACAGACATATACATATATACACATGTACATAATTCATACTGTCTGCCTTTATTCATTCCCATTGCCACCCCGCCACACATGAAATAACATCCCCCTCCCCCCGCATGTGCGCGAGGTAGCGCTAGGAAAAGACAACAAAGGCCACATTCGTTCACACTCAGTCTCTAGCTGTCATGTATAATGCACCGAAACCACAGCTCCCTTTCCACATCCAGGCCCCACAGAACTTTCCATGGTTTACCCCAGACGCTTCACATGCCCAGGTTCAATCCATTGACAGCACGTCGACCCTGGTATACCACATCGTTCCAATTCACTCTATTCCTTGCACGCTTTTCACACTCCTGCATGTTCAGGCCCCGATCACTCAAAATCATTTTCACTCCATCTTTCCACCTCCAATTTGTTCTCCCACTTCTCCTCGTTCCCTCCACCTCTGACACACATATTCTGTTGGTCAATCTTTCCTCACTCATTCTCTCCATGTGCCCAAACCATTTCAAAACACCCTCTTCTGCTCTCTCAACCACGCTCTTTTTATTTCCACACATCTCTCTTACCCTTACGTTACTTACTCGATCAAACCACCTCACACCACACATTGTCCTCAAACATCTCATTTCCAGCACATCCACCCTCCTGCGCACAACTCTATCCATAGCCCACGCCTCGCAACCATACAACATTGTTGGAACCACTATTCCTTCAAACATACCCATTTTTGCTTTCCGAGATAATGTTCTCGACTTCCACACATTCTTCAAGGCTCCCAGGATTTTCGCCCCCTCCCCCACCCTATAATCCACTTCCGCTTCCATGGTTCCATCCGCTGCCAGATCCACTCCCAGATATCTAAAACACTTTACTTCCTCCAGTTTTTCTCCATTAAAACTTACCTCCCAATATATATATATATATATATATATATATATATATATATATATATATATATATATATATATGTATATATATATATTATATATATATATACTATTCGCCATTTCCCGCGTTAGCGAGGTAGCTTTAAGAACAGAGGACTGAACCTTTGAGGGAATATCATCTCTTGGCCCCCTTCTCTGTTCCTTCTTTTGGAAAATTATAAATGAGAGAGGAGGGTTTCGAGGCCCCCTGCTCCCTCCCCTTTCAGTCTCCTTTTTCGACACGCAGGGAATACGTGCGAAGAATTCCTTTTCCCCTGTCCCCATGGATATATATATATATATATATATATATATATATATATATATATATATATATATATATATATGTGTGTATATACATATATATATATATATATATATATATATATATATATATATATATGTGTGTATATACATATATATATATATATATATATATATATATATATATATATATATATATATATATATATATATATGTGTATATATATATATATATATATATATATATATATATATATATATATATATATATATATATATGTATTGTTTTGCATTAACAAAAATATTATTCTCTGCATCATCGTCGTTTTTTGAGGGTTTTTTTTTTTTAGTTGAAATTGGACGTATAAATGATTTTTTGTTTGGAGAGATAATTGCGCTGCGAGAGCATCAAGATCTATTTATATACTGACAGCGAAAGATTTTTTTTTCTGCTTTTGCGCAGAATTTATGATATTTGACGTGGAAGTTTATGAAGCCTGGAGAATTGAAAAAGAAATTTGAAAAAGTTGAAATAATTCTGGTCATTTTTTTTGAAGTTTTTTGAGAACGATAGTACGACCGAGGATCACGACGAGACGACCCTTTTTTTCGTATGATGGCCTGACCTTTGACCCAAGTCTTGTGGGTGAGGTCAAAGGCCAGGTCATCTTGATAACCCAAGGGTCGTACCCTCGTGCTCAGTGGGGTTCAAGTGTGACCATCCAGGGATCCGACAGACGGACACATGCCCCAGGGTGATGTATGCAGCCTCTCAGCAATGTATGGGAGGACCTTCCCTCCACTGTACATACAGGGAGAACCTTCCCTCCACCGTACATACAGGGAGGACCTTCCCTCCACCGTACATACAGGGAGGACCTTCCCTCCACCGTACATACAAGGAGGACCTTCCCTCCACCGTACATACAGGGAGGACCTTCCTTCCACCGTACATACAAGGAGGACCTTCCCTCCACCGTACATACAAGGAGGACCTTCCCTCCACCGTACATACAAGGAGGACCTTCCCTCCACCGCACATACAAGGAGGACCTTCCCTCCACCGTACATACAAGGAGGACCTTCCCTCCACCGCACATACAAGGAGGACCTTCCCTCCACCGTATGTCCACAGGTTTGGCTGAAGACGCTCCTCTCAGAAGCCGAGGAACAAGAGGAGTTTGGGAACATCCTAAATACACTCCTGCATTACCTTATGAAGATTTTGTTGTATGGGTTTTCCATTGCTTTCAACTTCCATGGACGGTATGGCAGTAAACCCTCAGATCCACCAGTATGTTAGGTGCCTGACCCACACACACTTAGGTGCCTGACCCACTCACAGTCGCTGGTGTGAACGTGTCGTACGTGATTCCGTAATCTCATCTCTTCATATGGCTTTGTTTGAAGCTCGATGCGCGTGTGATATCCCACCTCGCGAGCAAAGGTGTCTTGAGAATCGCCCCACTGGATATATATGTATAAGGCACGAGAGAGGCAGATAGAACTGGTGAGTGTCGTTGTGGAGGAGAGAACAGCATCTTTTCTCTCTCTCTCTCTGTAGTCGGTATTGCCTTGACCCCATGGGCTTCGGCCGTCCTGGGAAGTATTCACTCCACGCCCAGGGTGTCAGCAGTTGGCTTGATCCAGCCACTTCCCCAGCACACCAGAGGGATCGTCAGAAGCCCGGGTGGAAGGTCACATCGATCTCCAGAGCAGACGCAAACTTCCTGTTGTAACAGACTTAGCCAGACGCCGCTCCCACGTCTCAAATCCGACACGTGTTGTTTATATATATATATATATATATATATATATATATATATATATATATATATATATATATATATATATATATATTGGAAAGGATCACAATTTTGCGCGTGATCAAGATATTCCTATGAGTCCACGGGGAAAATGAAACGCGAAAAGTTCCCAAGTGCACTTTCGTGTAATAATCACATCATCAGGGGAGACACAAGAGAGAAATATAACAGTCAGTTGATATACATCGAAGAGACGAAGCTAGGACGCCATTTGGTAAACATGTTTATATATATATATATATATATATATATATATATATATATATATATATATATATATATATATATATATATATATATAAACACCATGAGCTTGATTCGAGCCCTGATTAAAGTGTCGGGCCACCTCGGCCTCATTCTTACTCGCTGTGTTCCATCGACATATGTGTCACACCATCGGAGTCGCGCTAGATTAAAGTCCATGTTACCCCCACTGAGATGAGGTGGGACATGGCCAGAAAACAGTGGGCTGCGGACGGTGGCTGTGTCTTCTAACCTCCGTGTGGCTGAGGTGGCCAGACGCCCTGAGTCAGGGTTCGAACCCGTGTGTGTGTGTGATTATTCAATTCCACATCCCAAGGACCCCTGTTACAGGGGCCCCCTACGTCTTCAGCCCTGTGCTACAATCAGGAAAATTATGGATTCCTCTTGTGGAAGAAGGGCTTCATCTGAGGTTTTACTCTTTGTCACCTGACGATGGTGCAAGATCGCGTCACCACATGGAGGCGGAGTCCGCCAACACTTATTATCATTATCATTATTATTATTAGTAGTAGTAGTAGTAATATAATTATTATTATTACTAGTATCGTTTTATCCTTATCATAATTATTATCATTATCACTAGGTACAGTAGGGTTGAGGGTCAAGTCAATTGGGAGGTGAGTTTGAATGGAGAAAAACTGGAGGAAGTGAAGTGTTTTAGATATCTGGGAGTGGATCTGGCAGCGGATGGAACCATGGAAGCGGAAGTGGATCATAGGGTGGGGGAGGGGGCGAAAATTCTGGGGGCCTTGAAGAATGTGTGGAAGTCGAGAACATTATCTCGGAAAGCAAAAATGGGTATGTTTGAAGGAATAGTGGTTCCAACAATGTTGTATGGTTGCGAGGCGTGGGCTATGGATAGAGTTGTGCGCAGGAGGATGGATGTGCTGGAAATGAGATGTTTGAGGACAATGTGTGGTGTGAGGTGGTTTGATCGAGTGAGTAACGTAAGGGTAAGAGAGATGTGTGGAAATAAAAAGAGCGTGGTTGAGAGAGCAGAAGAGGGTGTTTTGAAGTGGTTTGGGCACATGGAGAGGATGAGTGAGGAAAGATTGACCAAGAGGATATATGTGTCGGAGGTGGAGGGAACAAGGAGAAGAGGGAGACCAAATTGGAGGTGGAAAGATGGAGTGAAAAAGATTTTGTGTGATCGGGGCCTGAACATGCAGGAGGGTGAAAGGAGGGCAAGGAATAGAGTGAATTGGAGCGATGTGGTATACCGGGGCTGACGTGCTGTCAGTGGATTGAATCAGGGCATGTGAGGCGTCTGGGGTGAAACCATGGAAAGCTGTGTAGGTATGTATATTTGCGTGTGTGGACGTATGTATATACATGTGTATGGGGGTGGGTTGGGCCATTTCTTTCGTCTGTTTCCTTGCGCTACCTCGCAAACGCGGGAGACAGCGACAAAGTATAATATATAATATATATCACTATGATTAGCAGTATTAGCATTATTTTATTATTATTTTATAATTATTATAAAAATCATTATTATCATTATTTATATTATCATTACGATCATTATTATCATTATTATCTTTATGATCTTTATCATCACTATCATCATCATCATCACTATCATCATACAGCACACACGGTCCCCCCCGTTCACGTAGAGAACATGTTGTTGTGCCCGCATGACCTCTCCCTCTCCCTCATCCAGGGGTACCTGCAGCTTTAAGGCCGTGGCCACCGTCAGTAGCCGGGAGAACACGGCTCCTTTGTAGCGAGAAGTTCTTTGATGAGAGTGAACTCTCGTTCACGAGATGATGACGATGATGATGATGACACAACCTCACCAAAGGCAACTCTTCACCCACAGAGTAACGTCAAACAGGTCGAGTCCGGTAACACTGGTAGCACCTAATATATATATATATATATATATATATATATATATATATATATATATATATATATATATATATATATATCATACTTTGTCGCTGTCTCCCGCGTTAGCGAGGTAGCGCAAGGAAACAGACGAAACAATGGCCCAACCCACCCACATACACATGTATATACATATACGTCCACACACGCACAAATGCATACCTATACATTTCAGCGTATACATATATATATATACATGCACAGACATATACATATATACTCATTTACATAATTCATACTTGATGCCTTTATTCATTCCCGTCGCCACCCCGCCACAAATGAAATGACACCCCCTTCCCCCCCGCACGCGCGCGAGGTAGCGCTAGGAAAAGACAACAAAGGCCACATTCGTTCACACTTAG
This sequence comes from Panulirus ornatus, assembly GCF_036320965.1. Taxonomy (NCBI): domain Eukaryota; kingdom Metazoa; phylum Arthropoda; class Malacostraca; order Decapoda; family Palinuridae; genus Panulirus; species Panulirus ornatus. The sequence continues at coordinate 14,956,275 of NC_092286.1, read as the reverse complement.
TCTCTAGCTGTCATGTATAATGCACCGAAACCACAGCTCCCTTTCCACATCCAGGCCCCACAGAACTTTCCATGGTTTACCCCAGACGTTTCACATGCCCTGCTTCAATCTATTGACAGCACGTCGACCCAGGTATATATACTCATAACCACGAAACAATATAGGACATACATGAAAAAGGCATGACTTAATTTATGATGTATATGATGAAGGAGGACTGAAAGGTCATCGTATACCAAGAACACGTCACAGGCAAGCTCGAAGAACAAATATGATCTAGCAAGAACACCTAAAGAAGAAAAAGAGGATGACGATCAAGCGAAAGCAGTGGCAAGCAGAAGAGTGCAGCAGGATGAGAGAGTAGAGAGGACAGTCCACGTTAACAAGAACACTGCCACGTAAGAGGAGAGAGAGAGAGAGAGAGATGAACACACGAGGGAGGAGGAACACCTGACGCTTCGTCAGGAGGAGACAGGGAAGCACTGCGGAGGGAGAAGCCGGCAGCCACCTACCACACACACAGAGGAGGCTCTGGGTACCTGCAGGTCACGTTGAGAGGCGCGGTGGTTGCTCTGGTAGGAGGGGTGCTGCCTGGGATGTCCCCACGAGCAAGGCAAGGGCGTGGCATTGATAGCGGCGCAGCACGGGTCCTGACACGCCCACGGGGATGGTGCCAGCAACCTGCACTTGGCACATTCCCCCTCCACGCCACCGCCGCCCCAGCCACTCGTCACCACCGCCGGGTAGATGTGGGCGGGGTAGGGCGTGAGGCCGGGACACTGGAGGTTCGGGCCGCCTTTGCAGAGGTCGGGTTGGCACCCGGCACAGCCGGGACTGGTTCCTGGGTCGTCACTGCAGGTCTGCGGCGGGCGGGCGATGGGCTGGCAGCACGGGCGGTGGGCGGAGGTGCGGTAGTTGCGTGGCAAGGTGTGGCTGACCACATCCAGACCCACCACGGCCCGACCACTCTTGACCCCACCCTGACCAGTGACCATCTCCATCCTGGTCCCTACGCCTCGCTCAGCACCGCCATGGTCAAACTGTACTAGGTTACGATAAGAAGACCTTCACTTGTCTCGCTTCAGCGACGTCCTCGTTCTGTGTCCTCGCCTTCAGCAGCATGTAGCTGTCTGAAGCCCTGGCGAGAGCTAAACCCTTCGCCGCTCAACCCCCTCACCTCGTTTTCATTCCCGAGGTTACAACGCGCACCACCACAAACACTGACCTGAAGGCATTTATCATGTCAACGCTCAGTTCTCCCTCAGGCCCCAGCACGTTACACCTGGCATTGCTTCGTCTCAACAAGGGTTCGTTTTCTCTCTCTGTGTATCCGTTTTCTTTATTTCAAGAAAAGATCTTTCAGTTTTCCAATTTTTGATTCACTGTTAACCACACTGGCCTGAGCAGACCGTCATTGCTAAAAGGCAGCACAGATATTTCCGACATTCTTAGCAAAATTATCAATTCGATTTTACCTTTACAGGAATATGTTTCTCTCTAAAAGCACTATTATCTCCCTATATCTATACACGTATATTTCTATACATATCTATTTTCTTGTTCATAGACGGACAACTGATTTATTCATGTATTGATAGATATTTTCGTAGGTTCCTTTTGTTTGCTATTCGCGTAGATCCACAGCTATCTCTCTTCCTTATAACATCACCTCCGTCATTTCTGTTACACGAGAAAATGGTTATATGATTTCATTGTATGGCTTAGATTTATTTTTTGTTCTTCTTTAGAGAGATTGCTGGGTGTCCTTGTTCCTGGGAAGGGGTCGGGAAAAAACACAATTTGGGTTTCTTTTGTTATATTCGGGTATTATGCAAATAGGATATGTATCTTCTTTTTTTTCTCTCTCTCTCTCATGTTTGTATGATTACTGTTTGTGTGTTACAGGGAAAGAGCCTTACACTCGTGTTGCCCTCTGTGTGTGTGTGTGTGTGTGTGTCTGTGTGTCTGTCTGTCTGTCTGTCTGTGTCTGTGCAAGTTCGACATGGAGAAAAGTTTGATTAAACTTTGGTATCAAATATGATTCTGATGTAACAAGTTTTTCTCTCTTTTCAATTTATAGATAAAAGAAAATGAGTGAAAATTTGCATATACGGCAAAATATAAAAGAGTTATAGTGTGACACGTCATGCAAGAACATTATCATGATATTTTAGAACATAGGTAAATGTTCAGGAAGAACTTAGCCACGTATGAAGAGATAATTGGAAATTTCAGAGAATGAAGGATTGAAACTTAGCAACATGGAATTTTGAACGTTTTTGGGTATTATGTCGGACTGATATGCGAAAGGTAATTGACTTTTCATATGCATCATTATTGATTCCATTATTTACAGAGGCACTAATAAAGGCAAATGCACGCTTGAAATCTTTAGGAAAGCAATTTCCCGCAACACAAAAAATGAATTGATGCTCGAATCGTGATGTATAAATTTATAGGATTGTTTGTAATGCTAAATGTGGATTTGCAGCATTGAATCCTTTATGAAATGACAAAATCGTAAAATCATGTGTGTATATATATATATATATATATATATATATATATATATATATATATATATATAGGGGAAACTGGGTAGAAAGAGCACTTTCTACTTATTCCCTGAGTTTTGCAGAAGGCGACTAAAGGATGCGGGAGCGCGGGGATGGAAACCCTCTCCTCCTTGGATATTACAGGTTGGAACAGAAGGAACCAAGTGAGGAGTATTCCTCCTCCTCCCTCCTCCAAGGTTCAGATTGAGGTGAACGGCTTGTGGTGCGGTGTGTTGATAAAGATCTGTTGATTGGGAATACCTGGTTTAAAAAGAGAGACACGCGTAAAGTATACATGGGTGTGTAGGAGAGGTGGTGCGGGGGCGTAAATTTGATAAGTCCTAATCGACATATGTGCAAAGGAGAGCTTCTTGGATGAGAATGTGCTGCGGAGGGAGGGGTTCTTGTGGGATGTCTGATCATTACTTGGTGTAGGGGAAGGTGAAGGTTTGTAGAGGCTTTAGGTAAAAAAGAGCGAGTGTGATATGGGTTAGAAGAGGATTGAGGGAGTGAGTGTGCTTATAAATGGGGCTTGTGAAAAGAGGTAATGGGAGATACATGACTACAAAATACTGTGAGTGCAAATGAAGCTCGGGAAGAATGTAAGGAATGGGACGTATCTCGGGAAGCTGTGCTTACACGTGCGAGAAAAGTGTGAGTGTGTGGGGTGCGGAAGGTGGGAGGGAGGTGGACAGATGAGAGAGGATAATGAGTGGCGAGATGGCGAAGCCGAATTGCTCATGAAAGGGAAGAGAAGAAGCGTTTGGGCGCTTTTTGCGGGGAAGGAGTGCAAGTAACTGGGAGACGTACAAGAGTAAGTGGCAGATGGTCAAAAGGAAGGTGCAAGGGTTGAGAAACAAAGTGAGTGCTCGAGCATCAGGAAACTTTCGGGAAAATAAGGAAATGTTTTGTATGAACGTCGAAAATGTGAGAAAAAGAATGATCATTATCGATTTAGGGTGAGAGATGTGGTGTGTTTTGGATGTGGAGGTGTACGAAATGAGAGTCATGGGTAGTGGTATGGTAGAAAAGAGAAGAGGTGATGAAAATCTTGCGTAAGATGAGGTGCGGCAGAGCGGCTGGGGTTGTAGATGATTTCTTTTAGGAAAGGGATGTGTCTGCTGTTGATTATTTACATAGGATTCTCAGTTCATGTATGGTTCATGATGAACTGCCTGATGCTTTGCGGAATGGCTGTATAGTGCCATTGTATAAAAACCGTGGGGTACAAAAGTAAGCGCTCAAATTACAGAGAAAAGACTTTTTTTGAGTATCTCATAATTTGTATGGGAGAATTGTGACTGAAAGCGTGGTTGGCATGCTTGGAGTTTCAGACTTGGGAGGAGCAATTTGGCTTCAGGAGTTGTAGAGGATGTGTAGGTCAAGGCTTAAGGTTCGAGGCTCAGATTGTCAAGGCTGAAGGTTCAATGCTCATATTGTCAAGGCTTAAGGTTCAAGGCTCAGATTGTCAAGGCTTAAGGTTTAAGGCTCAGATTGTCAAGGCTTAAGGTTCAAGGCTCAGATTGTCAAGGCTTAAGGTTTGAGGCTCATATTGTCAAGGCTTGAGGTTCGAAGCTCATATGGTTCGAGGCTCATATTGTCAAGGCTTAAGGTTTGAGGCTCATATTGTCAAGGCTTAAGGTTTGAGGCTCAGATTGTCAAGGCTTAAGGTTTGAGGCTCAGATTGTCAAGGCTTAAGGTTCGAAGCTCATATTGTCAATGCTTAAGGTTTGAGGCTCATATTGTCAAGGCTTAAGGTTCAAGGCTCATATGGTTCGAGGCTCATATTGTCAAGGCTTAAGGTTCGAGGCTCAGATTGTCAAGGCTTAAGGTTCAAGGCTCATATTGTCAAGGCTTAAGGTTCAAGGCTCATATGGTTCGAGGCTCATATTGTCAAGGCTTAAGGTTCGAGGCTCAGATTGTCAAGGCTTAAGGTTCGAAGCTCATATTGTCAAGGCTTAAGGTTCAGAATGTACACACACAAAAATCTTAATACGCTTGATTTTGTTTTTGGGAGCGCGCGAGCGCGCACACACACACACACACACACACACACACACACACAAGCACAAATTCACCAATACATACCGTATATATATATATTACTTAACACATACAGGAAAAAGACACCAACAAATACCGTTGCAAGATGAAATCAAGAGACGAATTCCTTTTGTTATCTCCTCATCCTTTTACAACAGATGCCAACCAACGTGCCTTTATCCTCCCTCCCCATATATATATATATATATATATATATTCGAGCTAAAGAATAGGCCATGCCTTACACGTGACATTTTCACAACAGCTGCAAACGCAACGCGAACTCGTACGAAGGGAGGAGGGCGCATGTTAACTGATGAGAACTGTTACGTGGAGGAAAAATTCTCTCTCTCTCTCTCTCTCTCTCTCTCTCTCTCTCTCTCTCTCTCTCTCTCTCTCTCTCTCTCTCTCTCTCTCTCTCTCTCTCACCAGCGTAAAAAGGCTGAGCCATTCTTAAGTCTCACCGTTTCTTTATTTAATATTTTTTTTGTTGTTTTTTTTGTTTTAGGGAGAAAATTTATCCCCAACCAATCTCCCCCCATCCCGTTCCAACTCCACGTCATTTAGCCCAGCGTTCGCCTCCGTGAATCCGGATTACCGCAGCTAAGTAATCCGCGTTTGCAGGCGCGTTTGCGCGGCCGGTCAGAAAATCAACAACACGCTCGGTCCACTGGGCAAACAACAGGGGGGTTGGAGGGTGGTGTTGCGTCGCCACACTGACCAGCGGGCGCCTCTACTGTAGCGGCTCAAATCCGCTGTATCAACTTGACTGTATCGGCCTTGACGTTACGGGCTCTGGGGACGTGTTGATCCCGGAATGCAATATACACCGACGGTGTCAGCGAGTCGGGTGTAGAGAGGGAGGTTGGGGTAAGGGGGTCGCTACTGTCACATATGTCCGTCAGTCAGTTTATTGACTTACGAGGTCGCGCGTCTCTCTCTCTCTCTCTCTCTCTCTCTCTCTCTCTCTCTCTCTCTCTGTTGAGGGAGCTCATCATCAGTCAATAGAAAATATGGTGGGGAATATATATATATATATATATATAGAAGGTTGCAAAAGACAGAAGCGATGGCTGATGAAGAGGAAAAAGTTAAATAGAAATTAAGGGAAATGTATTGAATGACATGTAAACAACGAGAAGGGGATGGAATACCTTTAGAAAATGAAAAAAAAAAAAAATGATAAATGACTCAACTTTTGATTGACCCGGGAAAATATTCCATGACATGAGTGAAGGGGGCAGGAGCCAGTGGCACACTCGTGTGCAGATGAAAAAAAAAAATGATCCTGTGAAAGGATTTTTATTTTGACTGGGAAACAAATCAACTTGGCGATGAATATGTAACAAAATCATATGAAAGATGAAAAAAAGAAAAGATTGAATTGGGAAGAAGGAAGTGATAGCATGGCACGAAAGAAGATGATAAGACATCATTCTAACAGATGAACTAAAGAAACAGCAGAAATCTAGGAATTGATCCTTTCCAAGTGGAAGAAAGTTATAAAAGTGACCCACATAAAAATACACTAAATACCCATTAATTGGTATAGATCCGAATCCAGCTCTGAAAATAAATGAATTATTGATAGCGAGATAATTAATGAAGCAGTGTAGACATCATAAGAACTGTTGAAATAACTCAAAATGAACATAATGTGATAGACCAACTCTAAGGAAACTTGGTAACGGGACTTGCTGGAATGCTGGAAGTCCATCAACAGCAGAACTGAACATCGTTACTTCTGAGACACAAATCTTATGTAGAAGCAGCAGGGCTGAACTTCATGCCATAGCATATGTATCAACACTACACAGAGGGTCGTGACTCAATATGGTGGCACAAGTCTTGTTTCTTTGACGTAAGGCGTGACGAAAATCTCTGAACGTGTATAGTTAACAAACACTTATTGACAAGCCGAAAAAAAACACCACCTAAAGCCATCGTGAATTTTTTAGCTGGTAGAAGTCAACAAACTCAAATTAGTAAATCACCAAAAACAGAAAGTAATTTACTTTCAATAAGCAATGAGAATGGGAAATGTTATCCTTGACTTTGTCCCCAGCGTTTGGTCGAGTAGATTCCAGAATCTTGACAGGGAAGGTAACGTAGCATAACGAGAAAGGTAAAGGAGGATCAAATAGTGGATAACATAACGAGAAAAGTAAAGGAGGATCAAATAGTGGATAAATTGAGGATCTAAGAAACAGATCACTCTGAGTGGTGAGATACAAACTCCTTCAAGTCAGATGAAAGATGGCTTGACAGGTTCATCATGGGAATATCAGACCTTAGATAAGTCATTAAAAGTATAGATGACATTTTTCAGATGAAACTGGAGTTACTGTGATCATCCATTGGAAACCAGAGACAAAATGAAGAGGGAATTTAATAGGATATGTATATATGTTTACGAAGGACAGCGTAGTTACTATATATATATGTTTACGAACTGGTGTTTCTATAATGATCCATTGGAAACCAAAGACAAAATGAAAAAGGGAATTTGATATATGTATATATATTTACGAATGATAGCTCAGTTATATATATATATATATATATATATATATATATATATATATATATATATATATATATATATATATGTTAACGAAGAACAACCTTGTTACATATATATATATATATATATATATATATATATATATATATATATATATATATATATATATATATATATATATGTTAACGAAGAATATCCTAGTTATATATATATGTTTACGAATGACACCTTAGTTGTATATATGTTTACAGAGGATAACCTGGTCATCCTTAATGTGTTGCACGTTCCCATAGGTTTCACAGTAAGTATATACAGTAGTAATACAGGGAAGCTTTGGTCAAAAAAACCGCATCTAGTGTGGAGCCGACCCCGTCCCACTTCGTAAATATTCATGTCACCAACCCTCAGTTATATGTCAGGTTATACTGTGTTAATGGACCCGGTGTACGAAACGAATTTCAGATCTAGCTAGAGACAGATGCATTGGGAAAGGACGTTCTTGTATGGTTGGTGTCTCCGAATCTTAGTTGAATATTAACAATAGATATTTCCTGATAGAATATGTGTCATTCCTGGGTGCAGTCTATCGAAGAGCGATAAGACTTAGTAATCGCTCTTTGTTAAATTTCCAGTCCATTGAAGAGCGATAATCGCTCTTTCTTAAATTTCATGTTAATCTGGTATTGAAAAATGCTGTAACTATTGATAGTCTTAAATCTATTTTTTTGGTGAAATCAAAAGATAAGCTTTGTAGAAAAAAGGAAAATAAAAAAGTAACAGTAGGATTAGTTTGCAATGAGCAGAAGGCAATTAGGAGAAACTTTAAAACGAACGCGATGTGATGATGATGGTGAGAGATTTTGAAACACACAGTTTTCCAAAAAGTGAAGGGAACATCTCACTGAGGGTCAAGTAGGTAGGTACCTCGGTGCCTGGGCTTGATCTAAGCTTTGCTCGATAGCGGCCTAATGCAATTCGCTGGGGGGGGGGGAACCCCACTTGAGAGAAGAGAACGTATTAGACTCAGTCGAGATTGGATAAAAGTTTTGTAAAAAAAAAAAGAAAAGAAAAAAGAAAGTGATCACTGGTAGTTTACTTTTTAAGTTACCCTTGAACCCGCTTATAATTTGATGGTCAGCATGAAAGCCATGAAAAGAGTATCAGATATTTTCTTTTTTTTAGGCTCGCTTGTCTTAATGATCGCACTATTTGTGATGGGCGAGCCTGGGATGATATCATCTGAGAAAACGACACCGACGTAGCTTAGGAAGAGCTTCAGCAAAGATACACGAAGCCAGAGGAGTGGAGGGAGCATGTGTGCGAGTGGAGGGAGCATACGTGCGAGTGGAGGGAGCATATGTGCGAGTGGAGGGAGCATATGTGCGAGTGGAGGGAACATACGTGCGAGTGAGGGGAGCATATGTGTGAGTGGAGGGAGCTTCTGTGTGAGTGGAGGGAGCTTATGTGTATGCACGTAGCAGACGATTGTTCTGGAAACCTAAAACAAAATTATGTGCTTTTTTTTAAGTGTAATAACCCATGATAAGCTGAAAGAAAGCGTATAGCCATCAGAATATGATATGTAAATTTGCTCACAAAAACTTACGAGACTTGCACGTATACTGCAAAAAAAAAAGAAAATAGCAAAAGAAACTCTAGGGAATTTTATTTGTCTTGTTAGAAAAAGAGAGAGAGAGAGAATCACCAAGACAACTGGTCCACTGATTAAGAAAAACGGGCGCTTTGGGGTTTTTTTTTTGGAAACACTGAAACCAAGACAAAAGATCGTGGAGGATCTTTTTTTTATCTTTCCTCTATCAGTGTTTCCCACTGTAGACCCAACTCATACACCTGTCCCAGTTCCATTTCTCGGATAAAAGGGAAGAAATCACAACATACTGATATATGCACAAGGTGAAGATATATTATCAGCATTAGATGGAAACAAAGGAGATGAGATGGCAGGCCTAAATAGATTTCATTCGCAAACACTAAGAAAAAAAACAGTTGAAATCTCGATCCATAAACCCAAGATTACTCTTTCCAGCAAGTCACTTGCCACGGGCGAGGTAGCACGTCTCTCTTATTTCCAAAGGAAGTGAGAAATCTGCCAAGAGTTGAGCGCTGAAGCCCCTTGGCAGCAGAAGATGGACAGATGGTTTGGTGAAATGATTCTGGACGAAGCCAGGACTCAGGCAGCTGTACAACGTACCAGACAGCAGCACCAGTACTGTTTGATGAGCAGGAGGTGGACGGAGTGTGAGCACTGTGCGCTAACCCGGCCTTAACGTCAGAATCTCGTCTTAGGTTCTTAAACGAAGGTGGACTGTCTCCAGTTTCCTGTCTTTGGTATTTCTCCTCCTCCTCCTCCTCCTCCTCCCGCTCTTTCTTCTCCCACCGCTCCCTTCCTCATTTATATATATTTTTTTTACTTCCTTTTAACATCCTTCCTTCTTCTCTAGCTCTTAATCTCCCTATGAGGCGCGCATAATCACCGCAAATGACAATTAAAGCCCCCCCTCCTCCTCCTTATCTCGAGTCCATCATCATTATACCCACACACCTCCCATCATCACCTAGGCCGCTGCTTCCTCCTCTCCCATCCCCTCCGAAACACTGCAACCACCCCCTCCAACACCACCGCATCTCGCACCTCCGGTAAATCTCAGAGCATTAGCCAAAATGATGGTCATAGTTCGTGGGTATTTTCCCACCTGAAATAAAACTCAGGTTGGATGTTGGCGGTGCTTTGAAGGCGTCTAAAATGTAGATGAGGGAAGAGCTTGGATGAGGGCTGGTGGGTGGACGAGTCTTGTGAGTGGGGTGGGGCTGGTATGTGGACGAGTCTGGAGTGTAGATGGGGCTGGTGGGTGGACAGTCTAGTGAGTAGGGATGGGGCTTATGTGGACGAGTACAGGCGTGTAGATGGGGCTAGTATGTGGACGAGTCTAGAGTGTAGATGGGACTGGTGTGTGGATGAATCTAGTGAGTGGATGGGGCTTATGTGGACGAGTCTAGCATGTAGATGGGGCTGGTATGTGGACGAGACTAGTACGTGGATGAGGCTGATCTGTGTGGGCTAGGCTAGTGTGTGTGGATGGGGCTGTCCTATGGATAGATGTAGAATACAGAAGGATATGGGGTTGTAGACGAGTGTAGTGTATGGATGGGGCTGCTGTGTAGATAAGGTTAGTGTATGGTTAAGTCTGGGGATCTGGATATGTCTCTCGTCCTCTTAGGACCGACGCTAATCTAGACACCCAGCTACCATTCCAAGGGATAAACATGTCGAAATTTATTATATCCAGTTTATTTTTTTATGAAATCTTTAACGAGGAAAGCATTATGAGTTTTTTGTTTTGTTTTTGTTTTTTATGTGCATTTGTCTTAAAGTGAAAACGCCGTAATGTTCATATCTGACGCAATGGAGAACTTCCCAAGCCAACATACAATAAATCGTACTTACTTTTAGTTGCGTATGTGACACATTGTTCTCTCTCTCTCTCTCTCTCTCTCTCTCTCTCTCTCTCTCTCTCTCTCTCTCTCTCTCCTTCATTACCACTCAACCCGCCGCTGGGGACGTTTGCACGTATTACAAAAACAGGGGAGAAAAAAAAAAATCCTTGTAGAATTATTGCAGTAGTTGCTCTCCTAAGTTTGAGTTTATTGCCTTATAAGTCTCTTGACAGACTTACATACCTTCTGTGTGTGTGTGTGTGTGTGTGTGTGTGTATATATATATATATATATATATATATATATATATATATATATATATATATATATATATATATATATATATAAATATGGGGATTGCTCAGCTGAGTGGGAGTACTCCTGTTGATAGAGTTGGACAGCCGTCGCAGTTTTCAAAAAGGGTTCGGCTGGAGAATGGAGCTCTCTCTCTCTCTCTCTCTCTCTCTCTCTCTCTCTCTCTCTCTCTCTCTCTCTCTCTCTCTCTCTCTCTCTCTCTCTCTGGTGTCAACTGATTGATTCCGACTGACAAAGCTTCTTGAAAATGGGGAGATCGTGGGGAGGGACTTTGAACTTTTAAGCAATTATGATGACAAAAGGATAAAGTTAGATTGCGATTTGCTTCGTAAGTGGATGACACAAGGATGAAGATAAACTACGATTTTCTTTCGTAAGTGATGGATTGAACAGCGGAAAGTTTCTCTTGTTTTCAGAACCCGTTCGAACTCTGCGAGTGATTCGTTCCAGTCTACGGACAACGTCCATGGCTGAATGAGTGTATCTTGCGAAACCTTTGCTGAAATTCTACAGAATAAATGTTATTTCGTTTACTGAACTGCTACAGGGCCATTGTTGTCACGTGAGTTTTCGCAGCGTTGCTTTTGAACCAGTTGCTTCATGAGTCTTCAGTGTGCTTCTCCAGGGGTCACTGTTGTCTCATGAGTCAACGCTGAACTGCTTCAGAACCAGCGTTGTCTTGAGAGGGTTTCACCGAAGTGCCTTAGAGTTACTGTGATTCTCTGAATCTTCACGAAACTTCTTCAGAACCACTATATAGACTCGTTAGTCTCCATTCACCTACTTGAGAACTATCGTAAGTCTTCACATAACTGCTCCTGAACCAGTCTCATGAATCATCAGTGAACAGGTTCAGAAACGCTGTTGTATCATAAGTCTTCACTTGACGGTTTCAGACACTTCTCCTCCGTGAGAAAATAGTAGGGAAACAAACCATATAATTATTTGATTATTTTACATTGTGCTTCGAAGACTGTTCGACTGAGGAGGGGGAAAAAACTGAACTGGAAAAAGTGGACGGCCTGGTAGATCAAACACGTCTTGAGATTCGTATGGTGACAAGGAAGGTGACCTGGGACCAGTTTACCTTCGAGGAAAATTCATCAACAACCTCTATAAACCTGATCTTGTAAGAGAGAGAGAAAGAGAAGATTTGAGCGAGCGAACACACCTGAAGAAGATTTGAGCGAGCGAACACACCTTAAGATACTTTAACGCAATTCAATCACTTTAATCAGAGAGATCTTAAAGCTGGTGTTGGCTAAACGGTGTAAGTTTCATAGCTCAGGTGTCTTAAGGAGGCTTGGGCAGCCACTGCCACCACCGCCGCCCGCTGCTGCTCCTCCTCCTCCACCATCAGTCCCTACGTTGGAACTGTGTGTGTGTGTCTCCAGCCACAAGACACACTCCTTGTCATCATGAGCCAGGATCCAAACTGAAAAGTAACGCAGAGAGAAAGATGCCCCCACCATCGTCTCATCTCAAGGCAGCTGCTCGAGTTTTGGTCCTCTACTACTACTACTACTTCCCCACCCACCTGATCGAGGTAGGGTCAGGAATGGACAAATGAACCGTGGAGGGAGGGAAAAAATATCATCGCTTGGGTTTCCCTGAGAAAGTGATAGTACAATGAGGTAGAGATTTTTTCCACTCCACCGCCTCCTTGCCCCACACCAAAACCTACTCCTTTACCCTCTTTTCCTCGCCTTGTACGATATTTAGGGAGATGTGGGTAATATTCTTGCCTCCCCCTATCCGCCGGGATGCTCCTGGCATAAAAGACCTAAAAGATTTTTAAAGGGGGCGGGGGGGTAGGGGGGGGGGGCGTGGTTGGGCCTGATACGCTGGTGAGTCGGAGTCCCCACCCTCACCCCTTCGCCGACGACATCCAATATCACAAAACTGTGGAGAGTTTACGGTAAGCACGCTCCAACCCTGCTATAGATAAGTATAGATCCCCTGGTATATATATATATATATATATATATATATATATATATATATATATATATATATATATATATATATATATATATATATCTTTTCTTTCAGACTATTCGCCATTTCCCGCGTTAGTGAGGTAGCGTTAAGAACAGAGGACTGGGCCTTTAGGGGAACATCCTCACCTGGCCCCCTTCTCTGTTCCTTGTTTTGGAAAATTAAAAAAAAAACGAGAGGGAAACGAGAGGGATATATATATATATATATATATATATATATATATATATATATATATATATATATATATATATTATAGTAGATAGATAGATAGATAGATGAGAATGTAAGAGGAAGATATGTTCTTCCACCTTGCTGAGGGAAAGTCCTCGTCTAATGTAAACAAGACCCCGACCGGGTAGAAGAACAAGCTCTCATAATCCAATTTGGAAATTTACAACACAGCTGAGATAGGTACTCCCCAGCAACATCCTGGAAAGGGAGGGAGAAAGTATAAAGTGATATACCGGGGTTTCCAGAGGCGGCATCACTTGACGTTCATTTGGTCGAACGGGAGGATGAGCAGCCTAAATTCGAACCTTTGACTTCCCTTCCTCGGGAGGCCCGTGATTGCATCATGGTCAGCAATGCTAACCGCTACAACTCCTCTCCCCTGAACATCGATCACATTCAGGGGAAAAGCCGCTTAAGTGCCCATTTCATCTGCAAGAACACGTCGCTTTCTTTGCTTAAGTAGCATAAAAACAAACCTCGCTCAAGCCAGCAGATGAACCGTGATGGTATAAGACAGCCAAGAGTAGGTTTGTGAATTGTGACGCTGAACAAATGAGTGTAGGTTTGTGAGCCTTGTGACACTGTTTGCACCAGTCTGATGGATGAGATGACTAAATAAGTGAGTAAAGATATCCACAAATGGGAGAGTAGACACTCAAGCAGAGTAGATACTCAGATAATGAAGTACATATGACAATACGGGTGACAGGTATACGTTACAATGGCCACTACTGGAAGATAGACAGAGCTGGGTGGCGGCGCGCCGTGTCACATCATCCACTTAGCGAAGAGCGAGCGAGACCCTTTGCAGAAACCCTCAGTAAGAACAGATCCCCCCACCATAAGCCACGTCACTACGACGAAGACGGAGCAGTGAGGACGAAGGTCTGGGATGCTGGGAGGGAGGTGATGCCTTCAGAACTTCCACACGAGGGTGGTCCTCTCTCTCTGTTATCTCTCGTGTCTCTCTACCCCTTTCTTTCTCTTGTTTCTATCTCTGTTTCTCTCTTTCCCTTGTTAATCGAGCCAGCCAGCAGCAGGCGGGCCTTTTATCTTCGGATGACCTGGAGTACTACCCCCCTCCACCTCCACCTCCCCTCCCTTCACAACAAAAAGGCTTCTTCCAAGTCCTTTTTCTCGTTGGTGGAAAAGGGATTCAAGTGGCTTTGTGGTGCCAGTTTAGACTTCTCGAGCCAGCTTGCCACAGCGAATCTTCTGAAGTGAAGAGACTAAAAGATGGTGTAACAAAGGATGATAAGACACACACACACACACACACACACACACACACACACACACACACACACACACACACTTGACGTTCTTCACCCCAGACGAAATGTCATAGATCAATATAGACTTCAAGACATATATATATTTTGAAGAGTATATGCCTGAAATACATACGTTGTATGATACGAGGAGACATGGTCTTGCCATACATGTTCTGAGTGACCACTTCACTGAAGAGGAGTCGATCAAGATTGTGAAAATAGATATGAAGTCGACTCATAAAGAGAGAAGATCGACATGTGGCATATGAGCTTGATGATCATACCATAGCCCTATGGACTGAAGGAGAAAATACTGGAACATCAGAGAGAGAGAGATTTTGCTCAGGAACAAATGAGACGACAGAGGATCAAACCAACGTACCTCTTTTTTTTTTTTTAGAGAGAGGAGTAAGTACCATTTCCCGTTCTCTCTTCTAGTCTTTCATCCTGAACATCTTAACTATATTTATCATTTTTCATCCTTCAGTCACCGGACACACTCGGGGGTTTTATAAGACTCTAAAATCACTGACTTGGAAGCACCTATAAGACTTCAAATACTGACTCGAGTCATGGCTGTTGCATCGAAGGTTTTTATTAAAGGGTTTCTGTACTCCTTTCGACGCTTGAGGGTGTTTTCGATCGACGCAGCTGCCCTTTGAACCTTAGGTGATGGAAGTCTTCGTAACATTGATTTGAGTTCGTTTGATAAATTCTAGGAAATGTCATCTAGAGACTAATTTAGATATTTTTTTTCGTTTTCTCTCCTTTGGAATTTATGAGTTTTTTCATCCGACGAAGGTCGAAGATAAAAGCAAGAATACATCATGTTTATGTACGATTCTGTAAGACTGCAAATCTAGGTTTCTGAAATGATCTTTGGAGTCAGTTTTCCTTTATTCTCCTTAAGGCAAATGTTGACAGACACTGGACATAGACTGACCTGACATTGAAACGAATCTGTCCGGATATGTGGAATACACTCACGGTTATGAAATAGATTTCCCCGAGATGATATTGGAATCTACAATCATAGGCCACCTTTATGTATCAAGGCTTAGGCAATGTACTTACACGGGTTGCATATCAGGTAACACTACACACTGAAACACCCACCTAAAGTGGGGTTGCACTGCCAGCACGTGAGGGAAGCCCTTCTTCGTATGGAGTATTTGCACACCAGGTTAGGGAACCATTTTCAGCATGAGATTATAAGGTAGGCTAGCATTAAACACTACTACCACAATCTTATTAAGAAGAGACTGGTATTTCGTTCGTCTAGGGGTTCCACTGTCTTTATTGACTTGAACTGTTGAACACACTCAGCGAAGTAGACCCACAAATATGAGACAGTATCGCCAACATGGAGTAGTGTCACTCGATCAGGACAGCGCCTTCAACATGATGAATCATCACCAACATATAAGCCTGCACATCATAACGTACGGGAGTACATTCACCCGACTACCAACTGTATGTAATTACCTCATAGAACTTCGCTAACAAAATGAGGCAACATCATCATAATGGGACATTACTATCAACCTGGGTCATCACATCCAACGTAAGATAACACCACCAATATAAGACTTCACTACCCTGACATAAGAGGCAGGACCACCATCATTTGTGATCACCATGATTACCATATGGCAGAAGCATCATCATGGGACACTTCATCTAACGTAGTCCACCATCGCTAGTCAAAGACACCAGCACCAACATGAGACTCATCCACCAACATAAGTCGACAATTACCTTATGTCACCAGCACCAACATGAGACTCAGCCACCAACATAAGTCTCCACTTATCTTTCTTCACCAGCACCTACATGACACTCAGCCATCAGCATAAGTCTCCACTTATCTTTCTTCACAAGCACCAACATGACACTCATCCACCAGCATAAGTCTCCACTTACCCTACGTCATACTCACGACTGACATATATCACAACATGAAGAAGCCCCTCCACCAGTACACAAGGACCAACAACCAACATGGGGCAGAGCGACATCATCATCGACACTTACGAGGGAGAACGCCACGAGATGGGGAATACACACGAACTTGGCTCGACCCCCTCAGGTTTGGGGGGGGGATGTTCTGAGGCTGGAATGGGAACGTGGACTCGCCAGTGGCCTGAATCTGGAAGATTTGTCTCGTTAGTTTGGGAACACAAGAACACTCACTCCTTTATCAAAGCAGGATGGCGGTACGACCCGGACGAAGCTAAATCAAACTGTTTAAATCAACATAGTGATGGGCTACGTATTAACATTCCAGGAAATGTCTGCCAGACACCAGCTGTCTTTCAAAATCTTCGGCAAGTTGAGATTAACAATCAGAAGAAAGAAATTCATAAAACGAAACCAAACTGACTTTTCAGATGGCGTTAAGGAGAACCAAGTCGGAACCTTTGCGAAGACGAGGGAAATGGAAAGCCTCCTTTTGGATGGAAATCGGGTTGATATCGCCCACCCAAACTAGTGTGGCGTTTTACGGCCGAAGTTTCGCCTCTGAAGAATATCACATCTGATGCCAGATACTGACGTTGCGTCGGGCGCTTCGTTAACCCTGATAGATACGGTAGGAAGGTATGTTTACGATGGGCCTTCGAGAGAACACACACACACACACACGTCCTACACGAACCGGATGAAGACTTGTCTTGGGCTCTTGGTTACGGAAGCTGTAAACCTCGACCTCCCTGATCATTTCCGTGGTGAAATACAGGTGTAAGACCAATGTGGCATTACGTAGTTAAGAATTGCCTTCCCGGAATTTCAGTAAAGGTGAAATTCGAAGGTGATGGAGTTCCTCCTAGATGTAAGGCCCGGAGTTTATATAGCTCCTCAGACACGAGGACCCCCTTTCGAAGGTGTAGGGCCCCTTAGCCTTTGCTACTTAGTCACGATGGTCCCTCCGAGATACAGGGCCCCCTTCCAAGACGTAGGGCCTTCCCTGCATGTGCTCCTCAGACACCTTCGTCAGTCGAATCCTGACGTAACTTGGGAGCTGATTCTGCAGTCGCAGATAACAAAGTGAAGGTACTGACAGTAATGATAGATGGAAAGGATGATGGAACAGATGAAAATGTGGAAGAGAAAAAAGAAATCCATATTAAGAGAGAAGAAGGAAGAGAAGGGATAGAGGATGGAACAGAGATGAAGACACACAGAGGAAGGTGGGAGGGATGAATGGAAGACATTGAGGTAGAGGAGAGAGATGGAAAAGAGAGGAAAAAGGATAACTTATGATACCAGTGATAATTATGATCGTGATAACAATGATAACAATAATGATTCTGGTAACGGTGTTGATAACGTTATCATTAATGATCGTACAGATTATGATGATAATGGAGATCATTGTAATCATGATGACATTACTGATAACAAGTAGTATGGTAGTGATGTGTGTGTAATGGTAATGATAGCAATGATAATGATGATAACTAATTATTATTATTATTATTATTATTATTATTATTATTATCATTATTATTATTATTATTATATTATCATTGTTATTATTATTTTATTATATTATTATTTTATTTTATTGTCATTATTTTTATTATTATATTATTATTATTATTATTATTATTATTATTATTATTATTATTGATATTATTATTAATAGTAGAAGTAGTAGTAGTATTAATATTATTGTTATTTTGTTATTTCATTATTATTTTATTATTATCATTATCATTATTATTCTATTATTATCATTATTATTATTATTATTATTTTATTATTATTTCATTATTATTTCAGTATTTCATTATTATTATATTATTACTATTATTCATTATTATTATTATTATTATCATCAGTATAGCGCTACCCATTTTAGAACACTGCCATGCCCGTCAGCGTAAAATGTATCCTGGCTTGTCCACTCCTGTGAGTCTGACAGCCAAGCTACGAGGTGTCAACTGTATCAGCTCGTCACAGCTGTGCAAGATCTTTCCCTACGCCCAGGCCCCGAGCTGGTGGCCATTGATCTTCTACTTGAGGGAAGGATGAACAAGTTGGGTGGACTATGTTACCCCCTGCCCGCGCGGGTTATCGAACTCTGGCCAATAGAATAGCAGTCACGAATGATACTTATGTGACCATAAGAGTGATAGATGAAGTCTACCGAGAATATGAAGAGATAAACCAGCTTATAAATGTAGTAAAACGTACATATCTTCCCTGGATAAGTAGATTAGTTACACCTTCTGAAACTGAAATGAAAGAAAACGGTTTGGTTTAACATCTGGAGTTATGAACAGATTAAATGTATCGTCCACTCCACTGTCTGTCACTTACGTAAATACGATGATCATAACTGTAGACCAATGTTAAGAATCGCCCATCACATCTCGTACATATACAGACGTTTCTCGTCCCTTGGAGACGAGTATAGAGAATCCCATCACCTAAGCAACGGAAATGTAGAAGTGAGTTGTTTTCAAAGACAGTGAACTGTAAATAAATAAGATCAAACCTGAGGATATGGTATTTGAAGGAGATCCAGAAGGTTTGAACTTAAGATCAAAATGATCAGATACCACAGACAACAGAACTGAAACCCCCTTCGAGTCAAATTACCAGCAGTGGTGAGTGGGGGTTGGTTATTCACACAGAGACAACCCAAATGATAGAAAGAAAGAAGCATTCGAAGTAGAGATGAAGAGACTTGTATTAGTCAACACTAAACACAGTCCAGTATTAATACATGCTAATGAAACATGGTCACATTCCAATGCAGATGTAAATACATAGATATAGGCAGAAAATCAGGCCATGAGAATCATCTTGGACTAAACCAAGCTGGAAAGAATTAAGTCACGAAGAAAATATGGAACAAAATCGACTCTAATGGCACTAATGACCTGTAATGTAACACGCAAAGATGAGATAAGGTTGAGCACAACTGGAGGGGGATGGTTGAAGGTAGAATTCCTAACATAATGCATCACTTGGTATGGTCGGCAGTAGACCAGCCAGCATGCATACCTGGGAGGAAAAAAGAAGTGGAGAGGATGACTTCTCAGGATACCTTATCGAAAACTGTAGAACTGGAAGACTGGAGTGGATCAGATACGATGGCATTATACGAGAGAGAGAGAGAGAGAGAAAGGAGTGAGGGGAAATGGTGTGTGTGTGTGAACACTGGCCTCCTTGCATGTTGATGTGATACCCACACATCAATCTTATCTCCAGACAAGACTTAGAAACAAACAGATGATAGCGATAGTAAAAAAAAAAAAAAATGTCATTCTTATGCGACCAAAAAAAAAAAAGAAAAAGCAAAATTCTATGATTTTTTTTCTGATTTTTTTTTTTCTCTCACTCGAAAAATGGTTCACATCCGTTTGGGCTATGTTGTGATATGCCTCTCCCTCAAAATAATTTCCATGTGGTACATGACAACAGCATTATCATCCACATATGAGCCATGACCCCAGACACCTGCCACCGACAAAGCATTCTCCAACATCCTCAAAAAAAAAAAAAGTTATTAAATAGATAAAATCAAGCCCCAAATTTCCAACATTAATCATAAATTCCTCACATTTTTTATGATGATATGGAAAATTCGCAGCGGACTTTAGCAGTAAATGGCATATATATATATATATATATATATATATATATATATATATATATATATATCCCATGAGTCCACGGGGAAAATGAAACACGAAAAGTTCCCAAGTGCACTTTCGTGTAATAATCACATCATCAGGGGAGACACAAGAGAGAAATATAACAGTCAGTTAATATACATCGAAGAGACAAAGTTAGGACGCCATTTGGTAAATATATATATATATATATATATATATATATATATATATATATATATATATATATATATATATATATATATATATATTTACCAAATATATATTTTTCCCTGGGGATAGGGGAGAAAGAATACTTCCCACGTATTCCCTGCGTGTCGTAGAAGGCGACTAAAAGGGAAGGGAGCGGGGGGCTGGAAATCCTCCCCTCTCTCTTTTTTTTATTTTTTTTTTTTTCCAAAAGAAGGAACAGAGAAGAGGGCCAGGTGAGGATATTCCCTCAAAGGCCCAGTCCTCTGTTCTTAACGCTACCTCGCTATCGCGGGAAATGGCGAAT
>NC_092286.1:14855735-14933235 GCF_036320965.1 Panulirus ornatus | reverse complement strand
TTTACCCCTGTGAAATCATTTGATATTTTCCAGTAAATCATTATCCTTGTGAAGCGTATCTGTCGACCGTCGCTCGGAGAGTCGTGCACACAGATATTCAAATTGCATCATTAAACCCAGACACAAAGTGTCAAAATTCTTTATGGAGGGAGTGACGTTTATGTGGCATTTATGGGTCTGGTGTAAACGTGTGATTGGATTGACGAAGAGGCTTTGTGAGGGGTGTGACGAATATGTAGTGCGAGAGGAAAGCTAACTCAATGCGTGAAAGAGGCCTTTCTCGAGTGTGAGGCTTGTCTGCGAGTAGGAAGGGAGGATAGTGAGTGGTTCCCGGTGAAGGTGGTGTCTGCGTCGAGGATGTGTGATGTCAACACGGCTGTTTAATCTGTTCACGACCAAGATGGTGAACTGCAAGAACCTTGGAGCGAGGGGCGGGTGCACACTATGATGAGGATAGGATGTATGGGAGGTGAATTAGTTGCTGTTTGCGGATCATGAGGTCATGATTGCTGACTTGAGAGAGAAGCTTCAGAAGCTGGTGACAGAGTCTGGAAGAGCGTGTAAGGAAGAAATTATAAGCAAATGTGAATAAAAGTATTGGAATGAGGTACAGTTGGGGAGCGAGCCAGGATAGCCTGCATGTGGGTTTAGATTGAAGGATATGTAGGATGTTCAGCGCCTTAGGCACCTGGAAGTGAAGGTGGTTGTAGGTGGAATAATGGGAGCTGAAGTAAGAAGTAGAGTGGAGTAGGGACATAAGGTCGTGAATGCGATCACGAACATGTGGAAGTGTAGGTTTTGAGGGTAATTGTGGTCATGGCTGTTAGCGCGGATACGATTCCTAAGCCTTGAATGCACAGGAGACAAAAATTATTTGATGTGCTAGAAATGGAAAGCCTGAGGACGATCGTATGAGAAATAACAGTGCCAAAGAGAAGCTTGGCACTAAGGGGATTCTAAGAGAGAGAGAGAGAGAGAGAGAGAGAGAGAGAGAGAGAAAGAGAGAGAGAGAGAGAGAGAGAGAGAGAGAGAGTAAACCACAGGCTGCTGACACTGTATGGACTTAAAGAGAGGATGAGTGAAGAGGAACTCATCATGAGACAATGAGGATCGACGTGTCAGAAACAGAGGAAACAAGGGGAAGGGGAAAGACCGCAGAGGAGAAAACTTCAACAGATATTGCCCTTTATAGAGGGATCAATGTTAGGTCTCCGAGTCTTTCCTCGTCAGGTTTATGTCTCAGTAACCAGAAAATACACCATAGGAGAAAAAAGTCCGAGACCTGATATTAATCTCTCCAAATGAGCGTTAGACTGCGAGGACATTTGAAAGAAATTTTCAAGACACTAAATCATCTCCACCACGCAACATCCCAGAATTTACTCCCATTAAACAGAGGTTCGGTAGCCAGTAATAATGGTATGAAGATGAAAGGAGATGTACTAGCAATGTGGGCAGAAGAGAATTTGAGTTGTTGAGCACGACTATACACTACCACCAGTTTTAGTAAATGCAAAGACTATCACTACATTCATATGAAAACTAGACAAGTGTTACAGTAACATCTGGTACCTGTCAATTTTCCTGCTTCAAGACGACATATTCTCTTTCTCTTTATCTTTTTTCTTTCAAAGTACAGCCCTTGTGCAGTCGTTTATACGTTTGACTTTTTTCCATTCACACTTTCCTATGGAATTCCAATGACAGTATACTGTACAAACTGATGTTTTTTCTCAACTTTTATTTTTTCTTTCCTATCGGCAGTTGAGCCGGAGGTAGAGGGATTCAGGTAAGGAGGTGCCTTCGCTTGCTTAGCATAAGACTACGGAAAGCCTCCTCAGTGAGAGAAGGACTAGAAATAAGTCACATGGAAGAGATCACCAGTAGACCTAGCAATGTACAGTCCGTATTGTTGATCAGAAAGAAGGTAATGGGATTCAAAAAGTTTGAGAAAATGAAAGTCAAAGAGCGTTTCAAAAGACTCCGGAGAAGGCAGAAGTGTGAGCAATGGGGCGATAGTTGGAGGAGTTAGTGCAGTCTCCTTTTTTAGGAATGGGCTTTTACGACCCTGACATCCCCCACCTCCCACACCTCTCTTTTCACCATAAAAGTCGCCGTTGCTCTCTTAATCCGCTTACCACCTCGCCCCGAGCGCACTTGTTGGCAGATGTAACCAAGGATGAGGAGGGGAACCTGGATAGTCTGACTCTGAATGAAACTAAGCTCAAGGGGAAGGAGGAAGAATGGTTTGGGAATAGACCGCCTCCTTGTCATCTAATACATTCAACAGTCCTTCAGAATACTCATAACATCTCGTACTGATATTGTCACTTATTTGCCACTTCCCTCACCTCTCTCTCTCTCTCTCTCTCTCACTTTCTTCTCTTCATCTGCTCAGCTCCCACGCTTTTCCATTGACTTTCCGATCTCTGTCTCTCCTTACAGCCTTCAAATCCTCCCAGAAGTACACTCCTTTCGCCTTCACTCCTCTCAGCTTCCAGGTGCAAAAGCATTATCCAATCAGCCACCCGTTATTACCTTCTTTCATTCTAACGCACAACAATATTCACCTCGCCTTCCTCACAATCTTTCACAAAGTCCCACAGTTCGTCTTCTGTGTCTCAAGCGTCATCCATCCTTTCTCTCGAGCCCCTATCCCTTTCAACTGTGTTTCATTTGCAGAACATGCAGGTTCCTATCCTAAAAGATATCGCTTATCTCTTCCATTCTTTCTTTTTTCTTTCATCCTGGTTACGTCCACACACACACACACACACACACACACACACACACACACACACACACACACACATACACATTCAGACACACAGAGCTGAGGAGCCTTCGAGGGTATGTCCTTGTCTGGCTGCTTCTGTTCCTGCTTTTGGAAGCGAAGATAAAAGATGGGAGGGTTTCCTGCCCCTCGCCGCTTTCACCATTATTATTATTGTTATTATTATTATTATTATTATTATTATTATTATTATTATTATTATAAATATCATTATTATTGTTATTGTTATTATTATTATTATTATCATCATTATTATTGTTATTATTATTATCATCATTATTATTATTATTATTATTATTATTATTATTATTATTATTATTATCATTATCATTAATATAAATATCATTATTATTGCTATTGTTATTATTATTATTATTATCATTATTATTGTTATAATTATTATCATTATTATAAATATCATTATTGCTATTATCATTATTATTATTATTATTATTGTTATTATTATTATTATTATGATTTATTAATTCATTACTCTTATTATTATCATTATTATTATAAATATCATTATTATCGTTATTATTATTATTATTATTATTATTATTATTATTATTATTTTCATTATAATTCATACTGTTATCATTATATGTCTCTCTTATCTGGATGGATGTTTTCAGCTTGGTATAGTGTGTAACAGGTTTGGACCCATGTGAAGGATGGTTAATGATTACAGTGTCATACCCTTCACTCACATGACCCATCTAATGGGTCATGAAACGTTTGTCACTGGCAAGACATGCACTGTAAAGTGAAACGTTTGTCACTGGCAAGACATGCACTGTAAAGTGAAACGTTTGTCAAGACAAACACTGTAAAGTGAAACGTTTGTCACTGGCAAGACTAACACCGTAAAGTGAAACGTTTGTCAAGACAAACACTGCACAGTGAAACGTTTGTCACTAGCAAGACAAACACTGCACAGTGAAACGTTTGTCACGGAAAAGACAGACGCTGCACAATGAAACGTTTGATATGGGTAAGACGAACACACACACACACACACACACACACACACAGGGCAATGCTTACACCTGGAGGCACCAAGAGCGCCTCTAACGGGAGACAGTATTACTAGGGAGGGATGGCCACCTTAACACATTATAGTACCTGTATGGTTGAGTCCTCCTCGAAGTTCCCCACAGAAGTGGCTTAAAGCTCAATGATCAAGGGGTTTCCTGTGGCAGAGGGATGGTAGAGACGAGTCTGCCTCAGATAATTAACGATCGTTACGTTAGTAAACGAGCGTCGTTACATTGGTGAACGAGCGTCGCCAAATTTGCATACAACTCGACTCGTCAGATAAGAGTATAAACGAAAAATTTAGTGTGTAACAGAGGCAAAGTAGACCAGTTTCTGGAACTCATAGCGAAAAAAGTTAGGAGCTTAACACCGCAATAACAATATAGAAATGAACTGTATATATATGTATATATAGTCAACTGGCAACAGAGCCGACGACAGTTGACCTAACCTGTGTTGTCGTTAGACCAAAAAAAAGAAAAAAAGAAACACAACTTTTGAACTCTGAGCCACAAACACTTAGCTGCGAGCATTCCAGGGATTCTTTGACTACTCACTAGGGACAATCGTCTCTCGACCTGGAATTCAAAAGACACTTCACTGTAAATCGAAGCGGACAAAGAGAGAGAGAGAGAGAGAGAGAGAGAGAGAGAGAGAGAGAGAGAGAGAGCAAGCGGTAAAAAAAAGACCATGTTAGACCAAACTCGTCACCGAACATGGCCGTGGTGGGAAACGTAATCTAGAGTGGTGAGGCAACACACTAGATTTTTTACGACCCTGACGTTGAAGACACTTCGCTACAGGTGTAAGAAAGGACAAAATAAGGAGGGACGAGGGATGAAGCATGCACACACGTACAGGGAGGAGCTCACTGACGGGTTGGCTGCACCAGAGATGAGAGAGAGAGAGAGAGAGAGAGAGAGAGAGAGAGATGCGAGAGAGAGAGAGAGAGTTGAAAGAAGGGGGTTCTTGGTGTTTTTGCGGCTGAGAAGAAGACCAATATTCTCCAATCATAGAAGAGAGAGAGAGAGAGCAGCTAAGGAGAAAGAAAGATTTGAAAAAAAAATTCCTAAGGTATCGAAGAGAAATGGCAGATACGACCGTGACATATGAAGACTTTCCCCTAAGAATAGCATTCAGTTTAGGAGTGGATCAACCAGGAGGTTTGAAAGAAAGATAAGTTACTTGTTAACAATTGAGGAACTTAGCAGTATGTTCGTCAGAGCCGACAGACAAAAGGTAGGAGCGTTGAGAGAGAAGTGAAGAGCGCCAAAGAAGGTAGTTCGATAATTCCAGGTATTCTTGACAGTCGGTCACTCAGTCTGAAGGTACTGATTACGAATGCAGACGAACTGAAAAGGAACTGAAATTCAAAGAAAACAGACCGGATATTGTTGCAGCTGTGGAGATGAAAATTACGTAAGAGATAACATCTCATCTGTCCAAGGAGGGTATATCATAATAAGAGTTGAAGGGAAAAGATTAAACGGGAGGGATATAGAATTGCATATAAGTTTCAGGGTATACTGATATATGACCCATTCAATTAGTAGGTCGTAATGGGAAATGTAACTGGAGGAGGATTTTCTTTCTGGCTTGGATGGAGTGTAATCCTCGAAAGAAGTGTAGTGAGTCCGAAATATTTAAAGGAAAGAGTCAAGATGTTGCAGGAGGCAGCAAAAATGTAAAAACAAAATCAGGGGAAAACTTATATTGTGATGGGAACAGAGAATCTTGAAGATACAAGAGTCTTAGAGGGCGTACAGGGGAAGAAGAATTTTCCCATGTTGCATCTGACTGAACGCCAAAGCACACCAGTGGTACTAGATTTTATCAGTACCCATAGCATAAGAGAGAGAGAGAGATTGAGGATATCACATAGGATGACCTAGTTGATATAAGTCCGTCATGTTCTGAACGAGGACGTACTAAATAGACACCAAATACGGAGCGGATGTATGATGATAAGAATCATTCAGAGCTGAACGGAGCATCATAGTCAAGATACAGACCACTGTTACGAAGACTCTGTAACACTTGACATGCGCTGAAAGAGTTCGAACACTGGCGTCTCTGGCTTCACGAAGTGAGGAAGAGGTTCAGTGGATAACGCCATGGGAGCAGAGGAAGCTTAGGTCATATACTATGCTAAGAGATTTAAGAGAGACATCAGGTCGCTACCAGACGAACACGAGGATCAAGTGATCATAGTCAAGATGGGGTTGAGCGATAGAGAAACTTTTGAAGAATTTTTATTGTGGATGAGAGAGAGAGAGAGAGAGAGAGAGAGAGAGAGAGAGAGAGAGAGAGAGAGAGAGAGAGAGGAAAAACTAAAACATTTCCATAAATCTATCAGAAGTGAACCGTCGCAGCTCGTCAGGCTAAGAGGTTCAGAAGGTAGAAATGCGAGAGATAGCGAGAAATGACGCGAGGACCCAGATAAAAAGTTCAAATGTTTATTCTCAGTTGAGGACGCTGTATTCCCAACACCAGCCAGATGATATGAGATGGAAGAGGAACATGAAAGGAATAGAATTGATAAGAATAACATAATACTGCCACTAAATGTTCGTGACCCACGTAAAGCATGGAAAAAAGATAATCAGAAAGCAAATGATTAATTATTTACAAAGGAAAGACTACCTAAGTACGAGTAAGTTCAAAAGAAGGAAGCCGTACACAAGAATTCTCTTTGACATCTGTGGAAAAAAAATTGACCCCGTTCTAGACAAGAGAGACGGATGGGTGCCAGAAAGCATTTGACACTGCCTACGTAGGAGGCCGTTAAAGAAGATGGATTTCAAGGCAGTCATAAGGGGAGGTAGGGGGCGACTCCTCCAATGGATGGAAAACTATCACAGTGGAAGAGACGTGTGTCAGAGGAACCTTTCCCAACATGAGATAAAGTCATCAGTCTGGTGCCAATGGGATAGGACTCAGAACCGTTGATTTTCATGATCTATGTTATCGCCTTGCCTGCAGGAAAGGACTCCCGTGTACATATGTTTGGAGATGATGATGAGATCATGAGAGGTAAAGGATTACGAGGAGTATATCCACTTGAAAAAGTAACTTTGGACGAGCTCTGAGTCGGAAATGAGAAGTGATATAGATGGGTAGAGAACGAGAAAAGACTCTTGAAATTGATGTGATCGAGGAGGATACAAGCTACAGAAATCCGTGTGTGTGAGAAGGAATTAGGGTGGGCTTGACACTGCCACCTGCACGTCACACCACTGGAGTCGTGAAGGAAATAAATCATCTCTTGGCAAATATCAAGACTGATCTTCCGTACATGTCTAAGGAAATGTTCGGCAAGCTATTCGCATGTATATGAGACCCAGACTCAGATAAACCTCTCAGGTTTGGTCACTGGGCAAAGAACGCATGGAGGAGGTCTAGACAAGACTTGAGTCAAACTTCCAGTCCCTAAACCAGTGTGATGTCTTCTACAATATACGTTTATTTACTAGATACGAATGTATAGCAAACAGACATCGTGACAAGACACAAAGCGAAGTAAGTGTTCGAAAAGGTATATAAAGAGGTTCTCTTATAGCGTTAGAACAGCAGCGGAATGGAATAAGTTAAAGTGATGATATTTAGAATGTTGATGATATACAAAAGTTCACATGGAGAGGGTTCAAGAAATAGGGCCCCACGGGAGTGTGAAACTCATTCCTCGTGATGTAGAAATAGGTAATAACAAATGGGTAAACTCCTGGACAGTAATCTGTTTCAGCCTGTATGAGAGTGAGCTGATATTGATGGAGTGTTCTTTAAGAAAAAAGAAAAATCCGTTTAATTATCAAAAGTTCAGCAATATCCCCTGACTAGTCCACATATAATCAATAAAATCACAAGAGTTGAACAACTGGGATACTCAATATAAAACAAAAAGAGTGTTGTACAGTATCACTTCTTCCTCATCACTGAACACTGGAGGGAAATAAGAAATATGGTGCTCAGCCAATATGACAAAGAACTGCTCTTTCGTCCTGGCTTTTTTGAAGCGTGAGAGCCAACCATATATTGGGCCCTTGTCCCACATCAGACGAAACTTGTCACCATGATTGTCTGAAGTTGACGTCATCTTGGAATGGTGGCCATATGCTCACCTCACACGCATCACTTGTTGTGTTGTGTGTGTGTGTGTGTGTGTGTGTGTGTGTGGAGGATCGAATGCCACGCACCACTGACGGAGTTCGACACCTGGGCGTGACAATATCCAACGTCAGACAAACTGACTGTAAAACCCCAGTGATTCTCCTTCTGAAATACCCTGACCTACACTCGTGCAGAACTTCACGAATTTCAGCCTCGCTATTACATTATCCTGTGTACAGAGAGTGTCGTTAGGGATACAGTGAATGACGGTGAGGTGTGCGTAATACGTCTATTATATACACAACTTGCTGTATCGATGATCATCTTTACAAACACAACGTATCCATGTATTTGTGTTATCTCTACACGTGTCTCGTAGCCGTGGAGAGAGAGAGAGAGAGAGAGAGAGAGAGAGAGAGAGAGAGAGAGAGAGAGAGAGAGAGAGAGTCAGACAGGAACTCGGTGGTGACGTCCAGTGGTTGACCATGGAAAATTCATGACATGGGGAAACTCGTGTCATACAGTTATACCTGAAGAGTAATTCACACAAGTGCACGTTGTCATGTTACCTCGTGTGGGAGGGTATACCACCCAGCAGATGGTGTTCGTAGGGTTAGAACCCTCGTTGGATCTGGCAAGTCTCACAAACTGTGTCGAGTCAGGAATGAGAATAAAGAAAGGGAATCAGATCTTCCCAATTAAGTATATATGTACATATTTATATATATATATATATATATATATATATATATATATATATATATATATATATATATATATATGTGTGTGTGTGTGTGTGTGTGTAAATTGTTACAAGTGGCGAATGATTACAAACCAGGACAAAAGCAAAATACAACTGCTGTTTTTATGCGAGTGGAATATTCCAAAACCCAGGGATAACCCACCATCCTCTCTAGTGCTCCCTCGGTATCTGAAACACACAAAGTCGTATTGGATACCACTGGGAAGTGGAGGGGGTTGGCGGTTTATATGGAAATCCCCCCCTCCCTCAACCTCTCCTCCTCTGCATGGCTAACTTGTAGATTCCACGACCACAAAACAGAATGGGAAGCATTCCACCTCTCCACGTCGATGACTCTCACATTCCCACAGGTCGCATGATGTGGCCACTCGCTCTGACCTTCACTTACTTCGAGGGTGTGTTTTGGTACACTGGGATACGAAGGTCAGGTTTAGAACTCAGTTGGAACCTCGTATAGGTTCATTGACTGTTCTAAGCACTTACTCTTAAGAACATCTCTATCTTTGTTATCATTATTGACCCTTAACACTCACTCTCAAGATATCACTATCTTTATCATCATCTATTCCTTACGCTCACTTTTCATCACGTCAAGATCACTGAGTACAGTTATGTGGTAGGTCATCTCTATGTCAAAATATAAGAATATATCTCCCTTTTTTTTCCCCCCCAAGGATCTCTTCCACTATAAGCAGGCTAAAGGTCTCTTTCCCGGGTAAAGAGATTACGAAAAAAGAAATAGCCCCCCATAACACGTCACCGTTGGGTCTCTCCGGTTATAGATAAGGTTGGGAAAAAAAATAATATATCCCCCAACCCCCTCCCACTCACAGCAGGTTATGCTGTTAGGGGAAGAAAAAAAAAAAGAAAAGCCAATCAGATTATTGCCAATGTTTCCTGCCTCAGATATCAACGAACGTATCCACAGACACACACACACACACATACACACACACACACACACACACACACACACACACACATAAAAAAAAGCTTTTTTTCATTATATATATATTTTTTTTTTTACCTCCCACTCACCCCACACACGTCTGTTCTTCCAAAAGCTGATGAAAACAGAAACTGATTCCCATGAACGTCGCTGTTGTTGTTCGCTCTCTCTCTCTCTCTCTCTCTCTCTCTCTCTCTCTCTCTCTCTCTCTCTCTCTCTCTCTCTCTCTCTCTCTCTCTCGTGCAAAACCGTTAAGGGTAAAAAAAAAAAAAAAAGACCCCAACCCCTTGCGACACCGTCTCGTAAGGAGAACCATGTGATGGCTCCTGTTGTAGATTCACTTGGTACAATTCCCTCTGGTGTAGGACACGGGGCTGAGCAAGTGTTATGTCCACAGGGTGTCTTGGTGCTATTTCCCCTGTATAGAAACGGCTTCCCAGAATAGAGTTTGGATGGCCATATTAATGCTAACTAAAAGCTTAGAATATAGAGTGCGGACGTTCTAGAAGAAAAAATAAATCTCCATCTTCTTCAACACTTTGGGAAGCAAGATGAAGGAACAAAAGAGCTACGGTGCTCTGTTAAAGAACAAAAGAACTACGATGCTCTGTTAAAGAACTACGGCGTTCTGTTAAATAACAAAAGAACCACGGTGCCCTGTTAAAGAACAAAAGGACTACGGTGCTCTGTGAAAGAACAAAAGAACCACGGTGCTCTGTTAAAGAACAATAGAAGCACGGTGCTTTGTTAAAGAACAAAAGAACCACGGTGCTCTGTTAAAGAACAATAGAACTACGGTGATTTGTTAAAGGACAAAAAGAACCACGGTGCTCTGTTAAATAACAAAAGAGCTACGGTTCTCTATTAAAGAACAAAAGGACTATGGTGCTCTCAAAGAACAAAAGAACCACGGTGCTCTAAAAGAACTACGGTGCTCTCTTAAAGAACAAAAGAACTACGGTGCTCTGTTAAAGAACAAAGCTACGGTGCTCTATTAAAGAACAAAACTACGGTGCTCTATTAAAGAACCAAAGAACCACTGTGCTCTTAAAGAACAAAAGAACCACTGTGCTCTTAAAGAACAAAAGAACCACTGTGCTCTTATAGAGACCAAAGAACTACGGTGCTCTGTTAAAGAACAAAAGAACTACGGTGTTGTATTTGCGGTGAGCAAAGACGACGTGGGAAGTAGGCAAACACAAGACTACTACTATACTAGGTTGTGGAGGAGCCGAGGTGGGTGAGGGGGGATGGCAAGATAGGGAGAGCCGTCCCGGTGAGCGGAGCAACGCGAGCATGAACGTACATATGAACGTGTACACCTCGTGTGTCCCCCGCTGACGAAAGCACACACGAAACAACACACACACACACAACACACACACACACACACACACACACACACACACACACACACACACACACAGACAACACACAAACACACACACAAGGATATATATATATATATATATATATATATATATATATATATATATATATATATATGAGTCCACGGGCAAAATGAAACACGATAAGTTCCCAAGTGCACTTTCGTGTAATTATCACATCATTAGGGGAGACACTATATATATATATATATATATATATATATATATATATATATATATATATATATATATATATATATATATATATATACACACACACACGAATGCGGCGGTGTGTGCATGCATGAATACATGAATGCTTACACACGTACACACTGCTCAAGCCCTCAAGCACCAGTGTACAAACACCAGCCAACAAGTAGATGAAAGGTACGCACACACACACACACAGCACGTCGCGAGGTGCACACGCCTCCATGCTCGTGACAGTGGCGAGGGAGGTGGGGATTCCCTCCTGTAGCTGCTGTGGGGGGGGGGGGGGAGGACTGGGCACCCACGCCCTGCCCGCCGACGCCTCCTACAGTAGGCAGGCCATCGTCCTTACAAGCTGATGGAACGATTCTCCTCCACCACTCTACATCTACCCTCGTAATTCAACTAACGAGTAGATATCTACTACAAGGCTCTCTCTCTCTCTCTCTCTCTCTCTCTCTCTCTCTCTCTCTCTCTCTCTCTCTCTCTCTCTCTTCTCTCTCTCTCTCTCTCCCCTCCTCTAACGCAAAAAATACATCGCTTTTCATTTACACAAGAAGCAAAATTTAGTCCAAAAGTATCGTTGAAGTCTTGAGTTATTCGTCAAGTCTTTTGTCGGAATTTGGAAATTGGGTGGGATGTAAATAGACTCCATCGCTTACTTGGATATAATTCATCCAGACATCGCGAAGAGCAACGAAACAGAAACCAATCCTTGTTGTTCGAAAGGTTGTATTTAATGAGGTTCGAAAAAGGATTTTAGCTTTATTTTTGTCTTTTAAAATATCAATTAATCAACCTCATGTTATATATATATATATATATATATATATATATATATATATATATATATATATATATATTATATATATACATATATATGAATGTTTATGTGTATGATATGCGTGTGTATGTTTATGTTTACAGAATTATGTACGAAATGTTTGATGTATGATTGTGTGTGAGTGTGTGTGTGTGTGTGTGTGTGTTTGTGTAAACTAACACTTTATTATCAATCAAAATAAGTTAACACTTACCAGTTTTATAACGTAAGGCACATAATACCCTTAAGTCAAACTTTTTGTTTTAGTTACTTCCAAAAGAAAATATGAATTAAACTTCCCATCCTTCACTTGGATAGGAAAAAAGATTATATGTATAATTATCCGAAAAGTTATAATTCCCGGTAATTAGTTTCCAACTTAAAAGGCTTTTTTTTTTTTCTGAGTCGGGCTCGAGAGGAGGAGCAACACACACACACTTTTGTTGGGTCTGGTGGCAGCGAGAGGAGTTAGAGAGGCGCGCGTGGGAGAAGACGGTGCGACCACGTCAGCCTCCCAGCACACACTGACACGTGCGAGCTGGCTAGGCTGCTAGCTGCCTGCCTGCCTCCCTCCCTCCTCCTGCTGCTGCCACCAGGCTCCTCCTCCTCCTCCTCCTCCTCCCACTCCTCCCTCACCCACATTCACCCTACCATCAGTGCCCCCCCTCCAGTTAACGACCACCCCCTCCCCATCATCCCCAGAGAGAGAGAGAGAGAGAGAGAGAGAGAGAGAGAGAGAGAGAGAGAGAGAGAGAGAGAGAGAGAGCTTACATACCTACTACCACCACCTGCACCCACCCACCTAAACCCCTCCCCACTGAGATTATTTTTGGTGTCCTCTCTCTCTCTCTCTCTCTCTCTCTCTCTCTCTCTCTCTCTCTCTCTCTCTCTCTCTCTCTCTCTCTCACCATATCCTCTGGATCTCTTCGGACAAGCTAGGTGATGGTCAGCCATCCGTGATGGTGCCCACCCACTACAGTGAACAACAAATTCCCTGACGCGGGGGAGGCTTATTTGCTACCTCTTTCTCTATGGACTTTTGTCCTAGCGTTCATCCACTTTAATACGTACTGCCCTATTCACCTGGCACATCTCTACAGTATGATATTTACAGTCAGCCCGTGTTCACGAGGTCGTATACGCCATCCTACCAAACATACACCCATTTGAAACCACAGTTCCCAGTCATACACGAGTTCCACTTTCTCATATCACCAGACACTCCCCTTCATGCCCAACAGGCACCTTCATAGTGAGGACACGGCAGACCTACTAACATATTGCTCTATTGCCCTGCACTCACCTCACACACCTACACACTTTGAACTGTGCTCACACCTCGGTGGACTTGGCCGGCCTCCTGAGCGCTCAGCTGCGGAAGACCCAAAGAAGGTAGAAGTGACTGATAAGGCAGGATGGTATGTTAATAATGTAAATAACGCCCACGGGTTCTTTTTTTATTATTGTTATTAGTGTTGTTTTGCATGGATCTTTTACTCTTAGTCTTGTCACCTTGTGTCTGGCTTTCTTTAAACGCGTTTACTAGATTACTTTATCCTCGGTAATGACTTCCATCTCACATGACACTCTCTTTGTCTAAACATGAAATCCTCGTCTGCAGATTAATGACTTGACGGTAGATCTGTTCAGCTTCTGGTCAGGCTCTAGGGCATTTATAATCCTGCTCTCACGTCCTTCTGGTGATATTGTCATGTTTGATGTATTCTACCTTTCCCTTCGTCATTAGTACGAAGCTGTCTCTATACTATACCTCCTCGGTGATAATGATAATGTAAATTATTACGAAAATGATACACGAGTGGTAATACAGTGGTGATAATGATAATAGCAATAATGATATCGAGCATTATTATAATGATAATAATGATAATGATGATAATAATGATAATATGAATTATTATGAAAATGATACACGAGTGGTAATACAGAGGTGATAATGATAATAGCAATAATGATATTGATCATAATTATGATGATGATGATAATAATGATAATGATAATAATAATAACAATGATAATAATAATGATAATGATAATAATCAATACTGGTATATTGAATGAAAAGGGTGGGCAAAAGGTTGAAAGTATACCGAACAAATACACAGCGTTTAGACTTCGGGGTACGGTATGTGCAGGGCCGAGGGTGTGTGTCACACACACACACACACACACTCACACAGAGCCAGGTGTTTAGGATGTTCACAGTGGCCATCAGTTAAGAGCGAGCCTGGACGGGCGGGCTCGCGATGTGCTCATGAAACCGAACTGCGACTCAGGCGTCGACAGAGATCTGTGGTGACATGTTTGTATGCTTGTATGTATGTATGTATGTATGGTATGCATGTATGTATGACTGAATTAGTTTCCCCTACATGTGATTGTGTTTACTTTTATGTACATATACATGTTTGCTAGTGTGTGTGTGTGTTTGTGTATATATATATGTCAGCATGCATATGCATATATGTAAAAGAATTACCTACGCCTCTCTCTCTCTCTCTCTCTCTCTCTCTCTCTCTCTCTCTCTCTCTCTCTCTCTCTCTCTCTCTATCTATCTATCTATCTATCTATCTCTATCTATCTATCTATCTATCTATCTATATGTATCATCTATCTGTCTATCTATATCATACGTCTATATATATATATATATATATATATATATATATATATATATATATATATATATATATATATATATATTAATATATATACAGTGAATGTATATACAGTGAATGTAGGTTTGCGACACGGGTGTGTGATGTCTCCATGGTTGTTTAATTTGTTTATGGATGGGGTTGTTAGGGAGGTGAATGCAAGAGTTTTGGAAAGAGGGGCAAGAATGAAGTCTGTTGTGGATGAGAGAGCTTGGGAAGTGAGTCAGTTGTTGTTCGCTGATGATACAGCGCTGGTGGCTGATTCATGTGAGAAACTGCAGAAGCTGGTGACTGAGTTTAGTAAAGTGTGTGAAAGAAGAAAGTTAAGAGTAAATGTGAATAAGAGCAAGGTTATTAGGTACAGTAGGGTTGAGGGTCAAGTCAATTGGGAGGTAAGTTTGAATGGAGAAAAACTGGAGGAAGTAAAGTGTTTTAGATATTTGGGAGTGGATCTGGCAGCGGATGGAACCATGGAAGCGGAAGTGAATCATAGGGTGGGGGAGGGGGCGAAAATCCTGGGAACCTTGAAGAATGTGTGGAAGTCGAGAACATTATCTCGGAAAGCAAAAATGGGTATGTTTGAAGGAATAGTGGTTCCAACAATGTTGTATGGTTGCGAGGCGTGGGCTATGGATAGAGTTGTGCGCAGGAGGGTGGATGTGCTGGAAATGAGATGTTTGAGGACAATGTGTGGTGTGAGGTGGTTTGATCGAGTAAGTAATGTAAGGGTAAGAGAGATGTGTGGAAATAAAAAGAGCGTGGTTGAGAGAGCAGAAAAGGGTGTTTTGAAATGGTTTGGGCACATGGAGAGAATGAGTGAGGAAAGATTGACCAAGAGGATATATGTGTCGGAGATGGAGGGAACGAGGAGAAGTGGGAGACCAAATTGGAGGTGGAAAGATGGAGTGAAAAAGATTTTGAGTGATCGGGGCCTGAACATGCAGGAGGGTGAAAGGCGGGCAAGGAATAGAGTGAATTGGATCGATGTGGTATACCTGGGTTGACTTGCTGTCAGTGGATTAAATCAAGGCATGTGAAGCGTCTGGGGTAAACCATGGAAAGCTGTGTGGGGCCTGTATGTGGAAAGGGAGCTGTGGTTTCGGGCATTATTACGTGACAGCTAGAGACTGAGTGTGAACGAATGAGGCCTTGATTGTCTTTTCCTAGCGCTACCCCGCACACATGAGGGGGGAGGGGGATGGTATTCCATGTGTGGCGAGGTGGCGATGAGAATGAATAAAGGCAGACAGTGTGAATTGTGTGCATGGGTATATATGTATGTGTCTCTGTGTGTATATATATGTGTACATTGAGATGTATAGGTATGTATATTTGCGTGTGTGGACGTGTGTGTATATACATGTGTATGGGGGTGGGTTGGGCCATTTCTTTCTTCTGTTTCCTTGCGCTACCTCGCAAACGCGGGAGACAGCGACAAAGCAAAAAAAAGAAAAAAAAAAGAAAAAAAAAAAAAATATATATATATATATATATATATATATATATATATATATATATATTTTTTTTTTTTTTCATACTATTCGCCGTTTCCCGCGATAGCGAGGTAGCGTTAAGAACAGAGGATTGGGCCTTTTTTGGAATATCCTCACCTGGCCCCCTCTGTTCCTTCTTTTGGGAAAAAAAAAAAAAAAAAAAAAAAAAAAAAGGAGAGGGGAGGATTTCCAGCCCCCCGCTCCCTCCCCTTTTAGTCGCCTTCTACGACACGCAGGGAATACGTGGGAAGTATTCTTAATCCCCTATCCCCAGGGATAATATATATATATATATATATATATATATATATATATATATATATATATATATATATATATATATATATGTATATATATGTATATATATATATATATATTCCTATGAGTCCCCGGGGAAAATGAAACACGAAAAGTTCCCAAGTGCACTTTCGTGTAATCATCACATCATCAGCGGAGACACAAGAGAGAAATATAACAGTCAGTTGATATACATAGGAATACTCATAGGAATATCTTGATCACGCGCAAAATTGTGATCCTTTCCAATATATGTATATATATATATATATATATATATATATATATATATATATATATATATATATATATATAGAGAGAGAGAGAGAGAGAGAGAGAGAGAGAAAAAAAAAACAATTCCTGCTCCTAGAATTCCTTCTGTCTTCGTGTAGCTCCAGAAGCGTTCAGGAAACCGGCCACTTCCACCTGGCTGGACCATAGACCATAAAGTGTAGGGACGTTACGTGCGTACCTGTGTGAGGGGGGAGAGTGTGGGAGGCAAGTAAGCAGTATATGTTTGGTCTCTAAGTTGTGGTCGTTGCTTCGTGGACGAGGAAAAAAGAATCCCTGTACATCCTCAACAAACAATACACGCCAGCCTCACTTTTAACCTATGCTTCACCTCTTTGCTCTCTCTCTCTCTCTCTCTCTCTCTCTCTCTCTCTCTCTCTCTCTCTCTCTCTCTCTCCTCTCTCTCTCTCTCTCTCTCTCTCTCTCTCTCTCTCTCTCTCTCTCTCTCTCAATAGAGCAGCAAATTATGCAAGATGATGCACTCAGAGTAATCACAAGCTGTCTGTCGTCCACAAATACTCAACAACTTCACTATGAACCAAGGATCCTTCCTCCCAGGTCGGGTGAACCCAGTTGAGGCTCAGTGTGATGCACACTCCTGTCTGCCTTTATTTTTCGCGTTCAAGCTGGCTGTTTGTGGTGTATTTCATCAGAATTTTTGATAATCCAGCCTGCTGTCCATAAGGTAGTAGTCAAGTACAGAAGTTATGGATATGAGCCACAAACAGACGTATGGGAAATAAGATAATAATTTTCATATGTTCTTCAGTTCTTGTAAGGGGACTTTCCTTGTAGGGCTGAAAAGGTGACATTTGTCCTTTTGAAGCTATTCTAAAAAATGCTCAATAGAAGAATAAAGTTATATCACGATAGATACATATGCTTATTACATACACGTGAGGGATCATTGAATTGAACAGCGATACACTGCGTTACATGACCCGTTCTTCACTGGCGCTTGCCTGCTGCAAACTGGCCAATTCACAGAGCACCGTTTCTGCTGCCACTTTATCCCATGTGAAGCTGCCTGCTTTGGTGTTATTATCCCTTTTAACGACAATGCTGGTTGCTTCCACTGATTCCTTTGTCTTCTTGTCTACTTCCCAGTTTATAATCCTTGCATCTTCCCATCTTTGCATTCTGTCTTTGTAAGTGGCCTTCCTCGTCCACATGTGAGGTAGGTTCCTGCTGATATCCAGTTTATGTTCACGTAACCTTGTTTGCAGGCCCCACCCAGTCTCACTGTGATAATTCCTGTTACACCTATTGCATGGGATCTCGTATACTATTACTACTTCTGCTATTCAGCGTTCCTTTCTTAGTCCGCACGATGTCTCCTCTCTTTACTGCTCATGTTCCTACGTCCTCGAATGTCGTTAGAAAAACTTAATTGATGTCTGTTGTTTGTCGTAAGCTGGATAGCGTTAAGCGCCTCTATTCCTGTGTGTCCTTAAGCATAGAAAGCGCCCCATACAGTACTGGCATAACAGTTGACAAAACCCATATCCAAGGCCCTGGGCCCATTAGATAGACTTGATCAAAAGATTAAGTAATGTGGGCTATAGGGATATAGAGTAACAAGTAACGCAGACGCGGAAAACCTACCTTTCCCTGGCCAAGGTCGACACCGTGGAGTTGATCGCATTGTGCTTCAAGTTTGGGCTCTTTATATTCAATGAGGAGGAGCGCCAGTGACATGGTGGACTATCTATGGGCTTCCAACTTAGTGCTATCCTAGCCTGCCTCTACGTGGAGATTCTGGGGAAGGATCGTTATTCAAATGCCTTGAACAGAGGACGTCGTGGCTCATATTCGGTGAGGACGTGCTTGTAGTAAGACCCCAGATGGACTGGCATCCATGGCGTTCTTCAACGACACGATAGTTCCAGTTTACGATAGAAAATGATAGCCATTTGACTTATGAAGACCCTAATACACAGGACAGACAACGACCAAAATACTCGGTATAAAGAAAACCCACCAAATTAGGGCGACTTTAATCACTTATCAGCGCATAATGACAGGTCAAAATCTTGATAGTTATTGGATTTTTTCTTAAGGCCCTTAGAGTATGTAACCCGGAGTTCCGCAAGGAGGAGCGTGAACACCTTTTCGAATGGGGCAAGGAATTATGTACAAGAGATCGAGCAACGACGGCAGAAATAACAGAGAAACAGACGCTTAGTGACACCCAGCTATCAGCAAGCAACATGCGTACATCAACACTGTTTTACGGAAGATATCCGTAGGAGTATGACTACCATCTCCGAAGTAAAGATAAGGAACACAACGAAGACTCGTGGAACTACCATCTCAGAAGTAAAGATAGGGAACACAGTGATGATTCGTGGAACTACCTTCTTAGAAGTAAAGATAGGGAACACAACGAGGACTCGTGGAATTACCATCTCAGAAGTAAAAATAGGCAACACAGCAAGGACTCGTGGAACTACCTTCTCAGAAGTAAGGATAGGAAGCAAGGCGAGGATTAAGAAAAAAACACAGACCATCAAAAACAGTATAGTATACTAGGTCCCATGCAACAGGTGTGAGAGGAATTGTTACGGCGAAGCTGGACGATGTTATGAACCCACAATGCCTTTTTGGTACATGTCGACAAGGGGAACATTCGTCAGGATGAAGAGATGCAAAAGTTCCACAACACTGAGCTAACAAGAAGACAAGACCATATTGTCGTTTAAAGAAACACTAACACCAAAGCAGGCAGCTTTATATAGGTTAAAGCGGCAGCAGAAATGGCGCTTTGTGATTAGCCAGTGTACGGCAGGAGAGCGCCAGTAACAGACCAATCAGGTATAGCCCTGCTTCTCCAAGGCCTATTCTTTCATCCTTCCAGTTTTGCATGTAAGCTTATGTACCTGGTATGACGTACCTGAAGAAGATATTGTCGAAGCTTGTCGAGAAGAATGAATTCCTAACTCGTGCTTTCTGGATTCCTTGCTACCTCTTACCCATTTTCTTTTTTTTTTCCTTTTTTTCGCTCAGATGGTACGGCCAGGTACCAAATTCATCGGAACCCCCCCCCCCCCCCCGAGGATGA
Organism: Panulirus ornatus; assembly: GCF_036320965.1. Lineage (NCBI taxonomy): Eukaryota > Metazoa > Arthropoda > Malacostraca > Decapoda > Palinuridae > Panulirus > Panulirus ornatus. The sequence continues at coordinate 14,913,340 of NC_092286.1, read as the reverse complement.
ACAATTAGGTTGACGCCGACCCACTGCCGCCATCAGGATTCGAACTTATGTGGTCAAAATCCTGGGCGGCCCATTTATGCGTCATGGTCAGCCACGCTAAACGCTGGGCTACAGAGGTCCATTTGTCACAGTGCCTAACGCGCGTAGATAGATAGAAATACAGAGAGAGAGATATACAGTAAGATCCTAAAGGTCAACAATAGCAGGTTTGGATGGTATTGCAGTGGAATTTATTAAAAAAGGGGGTGACTGTATTGTTGACTGGTTGGTAAGGTTATTTAATGTATGTATGACTCATGGTGAGGTGCCTGAGGATTGGCGGAATGCGTGCATAGTGCCATTGTACAAAGGCAAAGGAGATAAGAGTGAGTGCTCAAATTACAGAGGTATAAGTTTGTTGAGTATTCCTGGTAAATTATATGGGAGGGTATTGATTGAGAGGGTGAAGGCATGTACAGAGCATCAGATTGGGGAAGAGCAGTGTGGTTTCAGAAGTGGTAGAGGATGTGTGGATCAGGTGTTTGCTTTGAAGAATGTATGTGAGAAATACTTAGAAAAGCAAATGGATTTGTATGTAGCATTTATGGATCTGGAGAAGGCATATGATAAGAGTTGATAGAGATGCTCTGTGGAAGGTATTAAGAATATATGGTGTGGGAGGCAAGTTGTTAGAAGCAGTGAAAAGTTTTTATCGAGGATGTAAGGCATGTGTACGTGTAGGAAGAGAGGAAAGTGATTGGTTCTCAGTGAATGTAGGTTTGCGGCAGGGGTGTGTGATGTCTCCATGGTTGTTTAATTTGTTTATGGATGGGGTTGTTAGGGAGGTAAATGCAAGAGTCTTGGAAAGAGGGGCAAGTATGAAGTCTGTTGGGGATGAGAGAGCTTGGGAAGTGAGTCAGTTGTTGTTCGCTGATGATACAGCGCTGGTGGCGGATTCATGTGAGAAACTGCAGAAGCTGGTGACGGAGTTTGGTAAAGTGTGTGGAAGAAGAAAGTTAAGAGTAAATGTGAATAAGAGCAAGGTTATTAGGTACAGTAGGGTGGAGGGTCAAGTCAATTGGGAGGTGAGTTTGAATGGAGAAAAACTGGAGGAAGTGAAGTGTTTTAGATATCTGGGAGTGGATCTGTCAGCGGATGGAACCATGGAAGCGGAAGTGGATCATAGGGTGGGGGAGGGGGCGAAAATTTTGGGAGCCTTGAAAAATGTGTGGAAGTCGAGAACATTATCCCGGAAAGCAAAAATGGGTATGTTTGAAGGAATAGTAGTTCCAACAATGTTGTATGGTTGCGAGGCGTGGGCTATGGATAGAGTTGTGCGCAGGAGGATGGATGTGCTGGAAATGAGATGTTTGAGGACAATGTGTGGTGTGAGGTGGTTTGATCGAGTAAGTAACGTAAGGGTAAGAGAGATGTGTGGAAATAAAAAGAGCGTGGTTGAGAGAGCAGAAGAGGGTGTTTTGAAATGGTTTGGGCACATGGAGAGAATGAGTGAGGAAAGATTGACCAAGAGGATATATGTGTCGGAGGTGGAGGGAACGAGGAGAAGAGGGAGACCAAATTGGAGGTGGAAAGATGGAGTGAAAAGGATTTTGTGTGATCGGGGCCTGAACATGCAGGAGGGTGAAAGGAGGGCAAGGAATAGAGTGAATTGGAGCGATGTGGTATACAGGGGTTGACGTGCTGTCAGTGGATTGAATCAAGGCATGTGAAGCGTCCGGGGTAAACCAAGGAAAGCTGTGTAGGTATGTATATTTGCGTGTGTGGACGTGTGTATGTACATGTGTATGGGGGGGGTTGGGCCATTTCTTTCGTCTGTTTCCTTGCGCTACCTCGCAAACGCGGGAGACAGCGACAAAGTATAAAAAAAAAAAAAAATATATATATATATATATATATATATATATATATATATATATATATATATATATATAAATATATATGTATATATATATATATATATATATATATATATATATATATATATATATATATATATATATATATACTGTACAGACAGACAGGCAGACAACACTCGGATAAATAGACTGAAAAGTATATACGCGCTATTGAGCAGCGGGAGTAAATATTACAAAGGTATAGAATATAATTTTCTTTCCTATGGGAAACTAACAGAAAATGTTTCATTCGGTAGCAAATCCCGCAGATGATTGGAAATCAATACCCGCATATTAAGTGGCATACGAAACGGGAGGGAAAAAAAAAACATTTCTCAAGATATCTTCTTTTTTCGTCTTATCCTTGGGTGATGTGTTGATGCGGGGGAGAAGGAAGGAAATAACACTTGCCTTGTAACCTTGGCGTGTCGTACAAGACGACGAACAGCAGCGGGAGCAGCGGGCTGGTAATTTTCCATTCCTTTATCATTATTTTTCCAAGATAAGAAACTGAGGTAGAATTCAAGCGAGGATATTCTTGTCCCTCCAAGGCTCAGTTGTCTTTTCCCTGGCGCTACCTTGAAGAGGCGAGGAAACAGTGAACATGTATAATCTTGTATGCTTAGAATAAGTACTTCTTTCTTTTTTTCATCTCCACGTCGACATTGGAGAACTTAGTAGAAGGGAATTGATTACGAGGAGATGCATACGAGTAATGCATACGTGAGTTATGTTATTAATAACCGCGAGTAACGCAACTCCTTCGACTCCCACAAAACCCAAGTTTTCCTGTAGTCGCATCCACTCCTCAGTCCTGCTCTTCTTGCAGAAATCTGACCAACTTTATCCTTATACTCACACCAGACCCCCTAACCCCCTGTAGACACCCACACACCACCCTCATTCACTCCCGCCAGCCACACACCAACGATCTCCTACGCCATTTCTGCCACCCTCACAAACAAACCTTCCCTCCTCCTCACTCTAACCCACCCTCTCCTACCCCTTCCTCCTCCTCACTCTAACCCACCCTCTCCCACCCCTTCCTCCTCCTCACTCTAACCCACTCTCTCCCACCCCTTCCTCATCCTCGCATTCATCAGCCCTCTCTCACCCCATCCTCCTCACTCTCACCACCCTTCTCGCATCCCTTCCTCCTCCTCACTCTCACCATTCCTCCCCCATCCCTTCTTCCTCCTCACTGTCATCAACCCTCTCCCATCCCTTCTTCCTCCTCACTCTCATCAACCCTCTCCCATCCCCTCCTCCTCCTCCTCACTCTAACCAATCTTCTCCCATCCCTTCCTCCTCCTTACTCTCACCAACCCTCTCCCACCCCTTCCTCCTTCTCACTCTCACCAACCTTCTCGCATCCCCTCCTCCTCCTTACTCTCACCAACCCTCTCCCATCCCTTCTTCCTCCTCACTCTCATCAACCCTCTCCCATCCCCTCCTCCTCCTCCTCACTCTCACCAAACCTCTCCCACCCCTTCCTCCTCCTCACTCTCACTAACCCTCTCCCACCTCTTCCTCCTCCTCACTCTAACCAACACTTTCGCACTCTTTCCTCTTCACCCTTGTGGCCATATTTCTTAACAATGCATTTTCACTATTTATGTGCTTATGTATCTTAGGATCTTACACCATCGTCGTTGTACAGTATTTTGAAGGTTAGGCTCTGAGCTACGTATGACGCATTACTGTTCACTGGTTCGAAACGTGTCTCGAATCATGGTCTGCAACGTTCGGAAATTTTAATCAAATTCTTTTTACTTTACATCTGACTATCATATTATTCTTAAGATTACTGTGTTATTGTACTGTTTTGCTTGTGTTGCTACAATGAAACTCGAATCTGACATATACTACATGTGGCTTCATATGTATATATTTGCTGTTACGTGACATCGAAATTTGAGATGTAAGAAAAGATTTCGACTCCTTGAATGAACGCCAACAGATGTCATGTATACATAGTTGTGATAACAACAAAGGAACAATAATTATGGCCAGCGACCCTGAGACATTCCTTTTGCTGTCTACAAAGAACCTTTATTGTAAATGTAAATATTATAACTACTGTAAAAAGGAGTATGCGTACTTTGGAGACGAGGGTATTGGTCATATATATACATCCAACATCAGCAACTTGTAAACGTCTTGTGTCATGCCAGTGGTGCCCAGGTCGGGAACGTTGCTAGGTCGTGTGAGTGATAAACAGCCCAGAGATATATCTACGAAGAATTGAAGTCGAGGCGTTACCGAACACAAGGGTGAACCACACAATCATACATACGAGAAGGTGTCGAGATGAGAGAGAGTATTCAGCAGTATCTTAATTTCATTAGTTAGCGTTGGAAATTTTATGGAGGAACGGCAAAAAGAACGGTAGAATAGAACGTGTTATGGTGAACATACCATGAACTGGAAGTAATGGGAAAAGAACGAGAGGAAAGACAGGCAGCGAGAAACAGAGAGATAAAGAATGAATAAACGTGGAGAAAAAGAAGGAATGAATAAACGTGGAAGGAAAGAATGAATGAATAAACATGGAGGAAAGGAGTGAATAAACGTGGAGGGAAAGAAGGAATGAATAAACATGGAGGGAAAGAAGGAATGAATAAACGTGGAGGGAAAGAAGGAATGAATAAACGTGGAGGGGAAAGAAGGAGTGAATAAACGTGGAGGGAAAGAAGGAATGAATAAATGTGGACGGGAAGAAGGAATGAATAAAAGTGAATAAACGTGGGAGGAAAGTAAGTATGTATGCACTCGAAAAGCTCAGACGTTCGCTAAACTGCATCGTGCGTCAGGCAGCCGTCGCCCCAGCCCCCTGCACTGGGACCCACACCACATACATCAGTGGAGTCAGTAAGCAGGAGACGTTGACGCATACCTGAAAAAGCTTGAAGGGTGCGTTTCAGCGTCCCAATGAACCACAACACGACTACACTGTCTTTATTAGCCCTCTGCTAACTGGTAAAGGCTTGGAGAACCTAGTGATTAAGCTAGCAACTACAATGACGCTAGGAAAGGTTATCCTGCTCCAGTAGTAAGCTGAGAGAAAACGGTTACTGTACGCGAGGTTTAAGGAGGTTAAAAACGCTAACGAGATACAGAGAGACCGGAGCGCAATTCGTTGCACTCGCTCTTACCAAGCCTCTCGCATCCTAATTTCCTCCTCACTCGCTCAACCCTCTCCTCCAGGTCCGCAGTACCGCACATCCTCCAATCTCTCCCTACGGATCTCTCAGTGCTCAGTGCATCTCTTTGGCTTTCCCTTCCCCATCCTCACCTCTAGCGTTAAACTCTTGAACTCTCTCTCACACACGTAAGGTGGCATAATGACCAATAGACTTGCTCCTTCACCTCTAGCGTTGAACCCTTGAACTCTCTCTCTCACACACGGAAGGTGGCATAATGACCAATAGACTTGCTCCCTCACCTCTAGCGTTGAACCCTTGAACTCTCTCTCACACACGGAAGGTGGCATAATGACCAATAGACTTGCTCCCTCACCTCTAGCGTTGAACCCTTGAACTCTCTCTCACACACGGAAGGTTGCATAATGACCAGTAGACTTGCTCCTTCACCTCTAGCGTTGAACCCTTGAACTCTCTCTCACACACGGGTGGCATAATGACCAATAGACTTGCTCCCTCACCTCTAGCGTTGAACCCTTGAACTCTCTCTCTCACACACGGAAGGTGGCATAATGACCAATAGACTTGCTCCTTCACCTCTAGCGTTGAACCCTTGAACTCTCTCTCTCACACACGGAAGGTGGCATAATGACCAATAGACTTGCTCCCTCACCTCTAGCGTTGAACCCTTGAACTCTCTCACACACGGGTGGCATAATGACCAATAGACTTGCTCCCTCACCTCTAGCGTTGAACCCTTGAACTCTCTCTCACACACGGAAGGTGGCATAATGACCAATAGACTTGCTCCCTCACCTCTAGCGTTGAACCCTTGAACTCTCTCTCACACACGGAAGGTGGCATAATGACCAATAGACTTGCTCCCTCACCTCTAGCGTTGAACCCTTGAACTCTCTCTCACACACGGAAGGTTGCATAATGACCAGTAGACTTGCTCCTTCACCTCTAGCGTTGAACCCTTGAACTCTCTCTCACACACGGGTGGCATAATGACCAATAGACTTGCTCCCTCACCTCTAGCGTTGAACCCTTGAACTCTCTCTCTCACACACGGAAGGTGGCATAATGACCAATAGACTTGCTCCTTCACCTCTAGCGTTGAACCCTTGAACTCTCTCTCTCACACACGGAAGGTGGCATAATGACCAATAGACTTGCTCCCTCACCTCTAGCGTTGAACCCTTGAACTCTCTCACACACGGGTGGCATAATGACCAATAGACTTGCTCCCTCACCTCTAGCGTTGAACCCTTGAACTCTCTCTCACACACGGAAGGTGGCATAATGACCAATAGACTTGCTCCCTCACCTCTAGCGTTGAACCCTTGAACTCTCTCACACACGGAAGGTGGCATAATGACCAATAGACTTGCTCCCTCACCTCTAGCGTTGAACCCTTGAACTCTCTCCCTCACACACGGAAGGTGGCATAATGACCAATAGACTTGCTCCCTCACCAAAAGAGAACCTATTGCGGTGTACCACCTACTTACCATAATGTCCTGGCGAGAGGCGGCCCTCTCGAACTGCTTCTTACCAACTGTAGAAGACTTTCCGCCGGTACGGTTGTCGGGTACTGCATAGCAAGGACTTCAGAAGACTTCATGAAAAATAATTCATATATATGTATATATATATATATACTTTTTTTTTCCCTGTGGGTCTTCTTCATTTTATTCTTTTTCTTGGGGGGAGACGGGGTTTGGGCGGCGAAAATTTATACATTATAAACTGAAAGTTGGATTATATACAAATGTTGTCTTTGTTGCGCGGGGGGATTATCTTGTATTCCGTGTAAGAAAAATATGAAGTAAAATTCCTCCGTCTTAGCTGCTTGGCTGGGTTAAATTATCTTAATGCAGCAAGGATCGTATATATATATATATATATATATATATATATATATATATATATATATATATATATATATATATATTATATTGAAGTACAATAATATATGCTTAGAGACTCACTTGCAGTAAGTTACTCTCGAGCATATGGGAGGTGAAGGTATTTATTTCTCAGTACCAGAGGGCATGATAAGATGTGGATATCGGTAGAATATTTCTGAATCTAGTCACTTCTATGTTTTGGGTTTTCGTCTGTTTATGGTGAGTAGTTGCAAACAATTGAAATGTTTATGAATCGAATGTGATCACCGGCTGGGTCACCACTCTGGATTCTTCTCCTGCAAGTAGTTCCAGTTATCTGTGGCACCCACTGCTGAAGATTCTTCTCCTGCAGGCAGTGGCACTTGTTTCTGGTACCCACTGCTGAAGATTCTCCTCCTGCAGGCAGTGTTTGTTGTCTTTGCTCCTCACTGCTGAAGATTCTCCTCCTGCAGGCAGTGTTTGTTGTCTTTGCTCCTCACTGCTGAAGATTCTCCTCCTGCAGGCAGTGCTTGTTGCCTGTGCTACCCACTGCTGAAGATTCTCCTCCTGCAGGCAGTGCTTGTTGTCTGTGTTACCCACTGCTGAAGATTCTCCTCCTGCAGGCAGTGCTTGTCTGTGGTACCCGCTGCTGAAGATTCTCCTCCTGCAGGCAGTGCTTGTTGTCTGTGCTACCCAATGCTGAAGATTCTCCTCCTGCAGGCAGTGCTTGTCTGTGCTACCCAATGCTGAAGATTCTCCTCCTGCAGGCAGTGCTTGTCTGTGGTACCCGCTGCTGAAGATTCTCCTCCTGCAGGCAGTGCTTGTTGTCTGTGCTACCCACTGCTGAAGATTCTCCTCCTGCAGGCAGTGCTTGTTGTCTTTGCTCCTCACTGCTGAAAATTCTATACCTTCAAGCAGTGCTAGTTGCCTCCAGCACACACTGATGAAGATTCTCCTCCTGCAGGCAGTGTCCATTATGCCAAGTACCCAATTACCCAAGGGCCTCCTGCAGGTAGTAAGGTAACAATAAGACACAAACTGCTAATTAGGATTTGATTCTCAACGTCTCGAATTTATTCCTTGAGGAAACAACATCTGTCGAGACGCCGAGACCTAAATCCTGATTTGAGATTCGTATCTCACAACCGCACTCCCTACCTGTCTGTCAGGATGACCAACGCTCAGCCTCCTGCAGGAGTGTGTGTCATCATCCCTGTCTGGCATCCGCTGCTCAAGACATGACTCTCATCTCCCCGTCCAACACCGTCTGCCGATGCCTCGTCTCGTCTCACGTGTTCCCCAGAGAATCACCTCGTTAGCAAGTATGATTCATTACCATATTCATGTAACCAGCACAGATGCTATATAGATAGAACACCAAGAAACACTTCTCACACGGGAGAAAAAAAAAAAAAGAAAAAGGGATGATCTATTTGCATAATGCCCAGTGAAGACAACTCGAGCTTTGGAACATTCGATTCTAATCGTATTACTCGAGGATACATGACTCCTTCCCGAAGGCGGCAGCTTATCTCCGATAGCAGCTGATTAACACCTCAGCAAGATGAAGAAAATTGTGGTTATGTCAGCCACAAAAGACCTCCTGCAGACGACGACGTTGGGGAAAAGGACCTACTGGCTGGGATGAGTTTGGGTTTCTTACCTTATCTCTACATCGTATACTTGGCTTCCAGTCTTTTACGTGAAGGACATTCGAATATATATATATATATATATATATATATATATATATATATATATATATATATATATATATATATATGTGTGTGTGTGTGTGTGTGTGTGTAAGTCCACGGAGAAAATGAAACACGATAAGTTCCCAAGTGCACTTTCGTGTAATAATCACATCATCAGGGGAAACACAAGAGAGAAATATAACAGTCAGTTGATATACAACGAAGAGACGTAGCTAGGACGCCATTTGGTAAACATGTGATTGTCCAAAACATACAACGAGCGTTCATAAACTTATCATTTTACAAATTTTATCAACAATAAAGTTATCTAATTTCTATAGACCATCACTAATATTAAGATTATAATTCTTTGTGCATTTGGTAATAGAAGATTCAGTGATATTTCTCTTGGTAATAGAGTTAGAGTTAATAACAGAGAAGGGGGTCAGGTGAGGATATTCCCTCAAAGGCCCGGTCCTCTGTTCTTAACGCTACCTCGCTATCGCGGGAAATGGCGAATAGTATGAAAGAAAAGAAAGAATATATATATATATATATATATATATATATATATATATATATATATATATATATATATATATATATATACACTAGATAAGTTTTATGAAAAAAAGAAGACCGACCAAATAATTGAAAAATAAATTTGTACACATCTAACGTCGGGTTTTGATGTATAGCCTACGAACGCCACTGGCACAAAACAAAGACAACATAACCAGCCTCCTCCTCCTCGCAATTTACTGTCGGTGTTTTTTTGTGGTGGAAATTCAATTTTTCTCCCTCCACGGATTTATCAGTTTCTCGATAATTGCAGCATCTTCTCTTGTACAGGAAAACTCTATAGGTTCACCAAAGAAGTGGCGCAAGGAGACTCAGTAAATTATATATGTATATATATATTGGAAAGGATCATAATTTTGCGCGTGATCAAGATATTCCTATGAGTCCACGGGGAAAATGAAACACGATAAGTTCCCGAGTGCAGTTTCGTGTAATAATCACATCATCAAGGGAGGCAATCGCATGTTTACCAAATGGCGTCCTAGCGTCGTCTCTTCGATGCATATCAACTGACTGTTATATTTCTTTCTTGTGTCTCCCCTGATGATGTGATTATTACATGAAAGTGCACTTGGGAACTTACTGTGCTTCATTTTCCCCGTGGAGTGATAGGAGTATATATATATATATATATATATATATATATATATATATATATATATATATATATATATATATATGAAGGTGAAATCGGACCTCAGTAGGAGTTCATACAATTCTTATCTAACATGTAATCTTTCTATACATGTGGTACGACATATTTCGTGTAGACAGTCCACCTCATCAGGTGCCAGTTCTGAACAAAGTTTAAGTCATTCAAAGAGCGCGAGACCACTGGGTCCTTTCAAGACTGTTTGTGAAGGTGGCTGAGATCAAAGACTCACCACACATTAGTGTGGTAATATTTTAAGTAGGCATATAGATCATTCCAAGAGGAGAACCTGCATATTGTCATTGTGACTATGGAGCCGCAAATGCTTAAGCCTTGGCACTTGCTGTGAGGCATCGACCAAGTCTGTTCTTAAACGTATCTAGCTAGAACACTGCTTTCAACCAGTCTCACTGGCAGCTCGTTCTAAACGTTAGCAATCCTGTTGAAGAAAAGTACTTCGCCTAAGTCGTGGTAAAACGTTTGTCCACAAGTTTGTATTCGTGACTACAAGTAAAAACAGCTGTTGGGTGACGTTTGCTCAGCTAACGTGTCTGCCTTGCAGCTGTTGGGTGACGTTTGCTCAGCTAACGCGTCTGCCTTGCAGCTGTTGGATGACGTTTGCTCAGCTAACGTGTCTGCCTTGCAGCTGTTGGATGACGTTTGCTCAGCTAACGTGTCTGCCTTGCAGCTGTTAGGTGACGTTTGCGCAGCTAACGTGTCTGCGTTGCAGCTGTTGGGTGACGTTTGCTCAGCTAACGTGCCTGCCTTGCAGCTGTTAGGTGACGTTTGCGCAGCTAACGTGTCTGCCTTGCAGCTGTTGGGTGACGTTTGCTCATCTCACGTGTCTGCCTTGCAGCTGTTGGGTGACGCCTGCTTAGCTGACGCGTCTGTCGGGCAGCTGAATACAAAGAGTAATCGCAAGTGGTCAGTTCGAGATGGCCTCCGGTAGCAGTGGCTGAAGAGGTGCGGGTGGTCATCAGTGGTCGGGTGTGGGGGCTCCAGCAACATCGTCCCCCCCCTCAGCGTGATTCCTGCTCTGCGGGAGAGATCCATGCTAGAGCCCACTGATAGATCCTGCGGGTGGAGAGGGGTCGGGTCGCGTCCTTCAGTTATCAGAGAGACCAGTATGGGTTTCCGGGTCGACGGTCTGAAAGCGAGGCACACCTTAGGCCACAGCTAGAGGAGGCTGGTGTATTTCTCTGTGTGTGTGTGTGTGTGTGTGTCTGTGTGTCTGTGTGTGTGTCTGTGTGTGTGTGGGTACACATAAGAGTAAAGACTTTGTACATACGTGCATATATATATAAGGTTAAGAGACGAGGGCAACACGAGTGTAAGATTCTCTTTCCGTAACACACATGCAGTAAGAACAAATGGTAATTTCGCACACACACACACACACACACACACATGCGCGGGAGAGAGAGAGAGAGAGAGAGAGAGATAGAGAGAGAGAGAGAGAGAGTCAACTATGGCCAGGGTATACATACTTGCAGCACCCGGGAGAGAGGGAGGCTTCCCGCGCCAGGCTGTCAGTTACCATGGAGACCTTGCCACACGGTGTCGCCCGTTCCACCTCCGCCGCCACCGACCCTCCCGACCGACGTGATGTTGCGTCCTGATGGATGACACCTTCCCACCGTCCCTCTTGCTCCTGTTCCACTAACCTGGAAAGCAGTCCCTTAAAAATGTTGGAAAGGGGAGCCTCATTTGCCTTATTTCTCGGCTTCCAGAATTCGTTGGAAAGTAACTCCGGACAATAGAGCGTTATCTAAACTTTTCACGTCCTGGGTTTTTTGGGTTTTTTTTGTATCTTTGGCATACTCCTCTCGTTCATCATCACTGCTGCTTTTTTGCTTTCTTTTCTTGCTCCTTCCGACTTGATTAGAACTTATGGTTATGGACTTCAGATTATTTTTTCCCTCTCTTCGGACGGATTAATCGGAAGCGTTAGGTCATGGAAGGGAGGGGATTTGAACACTCAACCCATGTCTCCAGTGAAAGGGAGAAATATACACACGATGTCAATACGGATTTCGCTGTGGGATCTTCAGAGACGATGATATGTTTCATGCTGTCACCGAATCAGGTTGGCATGATCCGTCAGTGGTATGATCTGTGTGAATGATGGAGTCAAGCTGAGCATCGCTGCTGCGTCAGCCAGGTCCCTCACTCTTGGGAGTACTTCGATGTCGTAAAGAGGACTTCGAAGTGCTTTCGAGTGTAAGAGAAGAGATCGAATCTTCTGGGTCAGATAATCGAATCTCATGAGACAGATAATATGTCACGTAATTCATAAATCCGCTCTATTTTCTATTCCATTTTCATATCTGACGCACCCTCTAAAACGTAAACATCTCTGGCTATAAAAATCCTGTGTCATCCACTCATCTGTTCATGTTTCAAATTCCTTCCAGTAATATTAGTTTGTATGACGTAGTTTGTACTCATCATTCTTCCATATGTTATGGAAGCTACGCGTAGCAAGTCTACTCCTCATGAGTCTGGCTCTGTCGAAAGAACAGTATGTACAGCTTTGTGTCTGCAACAATGGTGTAGTACAGATGGCCGCTTTGTTCTAAGCTAGGCAAGTTAGAGACTACTAGTTTTTGTTCGTATTGACCAATCAAGCAGAGTGGCTGAAGTCCAGTGATCACCTCCTTCTCTTCTTCCTTCTCCTCTTCCTCCTCCTTTTTCTCTTCTCCTCCTTTTTCTCTTCTTCCTCCTCCTCCCCCTTCTTCTACTCCAGCTGTTAGCGGCTGGGATACCTACTTTCACCTTTAGTTAGATTTGAGTGGCATTGGTCCTTCTTGAAAGAAATGAATTTTAGTTACCGTAATATCTATTCTTTCTTGGACACCCCACTTTACGGAAATAGCCAAGTTTGCCTCTAAGAGCTACGTCTGCCTCTAAAAAACTGAGGGTTCGGTTTTGATATCGAAATTTCTATTCTTCCGAACATATGCTCCGTTTATACAAGGATTGATCCGTCCTTGTATGGAGGACTGTTCTCACACCTGGGATGGATCTAGCTCTGCATCCTCCCTTGACAGAGTTGAGTCGAAAGCAGTCCGACTTATGTAAAAACTCTCACGGGGTAACTTCAAAACTTGACAGTCTTGCCCTCCGGCGAAATGTTGGTTCACTTTCCCTCCTCTATAGGTATTACGTTGGGTTTTGCTCCCGAGAGCTGGCTGCCTGTGTGCCCCCACCACTAGCTAGACTACGCGATACTTGGCAAGCTGCTGCGTCATATGATTACTGTGTGGACGTTGGCAACACAAGGGTAGGCCATTTTGATACTCCTTTCTTTCCCAACACCTCGAAGCTTTGGAAGTCACTACCCTCTCATGTCTTTCGCAATAATTGTGATCTTCCACATTTTAAACGACAGGTTTTTCACTTCATTCAAAGTTCGTAAATACTTTCCCCTTGTCTCTTCTTTTTCCTTTTCATTAACCTCTGTATATTCTCATTATTACGCGGCCTTCATGTGGGCTCTTGTCCTTGACTGGAGCCTCCAACGTAAAAAAAAAAGAAATGCTCTCTTTGGAAGAAAGCGAAATGAAGGTAGTGTTCCGCAAAGGAACCGCTCAGTGAAGAAATCCTTCCTGAAGGACTTGAAAGCTGCCAAACATCCTTCTGAGAAGTCAACTGTGGGCAGCTCTACCTTGAAGGAAATGACCGATGATCTATCCTGCAAAAAAATTAATCCCTCCTGAAGAACCAAGGACTTCAGAAACATCCTGGCTGAGGAAGAGCGTCAACAAAACACATACCATGAAAAGGTTAAAGAGATCTACATTTTTTTTCTACCATTTAATCCTGCTTAAAGCTTCCTGGGTATAGAGAATGATAGTTTAGTTAGTCCTTGAGGAAGGTAGGTAGTAAATGCCAGTAGGTAATCCTATTTCGTTGACAAGAGTTAGCCTTAAATCTTCTTGTGCTCTCTCTATATATTTTTTTTCTTATATAGTTCGTAGCACAGCGAGTGATGTCTTTCGGTATACTATACAATCAGTTCGATGTACTGTCCTAATGTTCACACGAAGATCGAAAGCCTAAGAGAGTTGAAGAGCTTAGAGAACGGATGCATAAATGAAAAGAGATGATGTAGAAATAACAACTGGATATGTTTGGAAAAGAGATAAGACGGTTGTCGATCTGTTCATGGGTATATACTTGACACAAAAGTATGGCCACGATGTAAGTCGCACTGGACTCGGAAAGAGCACTGCGAAGTGGAGTTCATATGGAACCTGTGACGTGATTCTATCAACCCAACCATAACGAAATAACGAAGCGATATTTGAGAGAAGGCCATGGAGGTACAGGACACTTATAGAGGAAGTGGATTCATGAGACTATAGTAGAAGATAAACGAGCGTATTTGGTCAGATCATAAAGGAAAAAATATTTCTGATAGGATGTCTTTTTTTTTTTTCGTGTTTGAAAATGTTTGAGGTAAGAATGACTGAGAAGTGGTCTCTGATGATGGGAAGAGCATTGTTAGCCCTTAAGCCTCGGTTTGGCGAGGAAGAAAATGATGCTCTTCGTAGAAGCAGGATGTTCAGAAAATGGAATATCGAAGAGCGAGTTGAGGGCTTGATACACTAGCATTATACTGACGATCGTAATGTATCATAAAGGTTGGAAGGTTACTTGAGGGAATAGTCAACCTCACTCTCACATATGCGCAGAAGCCCTTGAAGAACAACGGTACGACCCTTGAACACGACGGTACGATCCTTGAACACGACGGTACGATCCTTGAACACAACGATACGATCCTTGAACACGACAGTACGATCCTTGAACACGACGGTACGACCCTTGAACACGACGATACGACCCTTGAACACGACGGTACGATCCTTTAACACAACGATACGATCCTTGAACATGACGGTACGACCCTTGAACACGACGATACGACCCTTGAACACGACGGTACGACCCTTGAACACGACGGTACGACCCTTGAACACGACGGTACGATCCTTTAACACGACGGTACAACCCTTGAACACGACGATACGATCCTTGAACACGACGGTACGATCCTTGAACACGACTGTACGAGCCTTGAACACGACGGTACGATCCTTGAACACGACGATACGATCCTTGAACACGACGGTACGTTCCTTGACCCGTCGTCCACAAAATGTCGTACCGTCGTCCGCAAAATGTCGTACCGTCGTCCGCATAATGTCGTACCGTCGTCCGCAAAATGTCGTACCGTCGTCCGCATAATGTCGTACCGTCGTCCACAAAATGTCGTACCATCGTCCATAAAATGTCGTACCATCGTCCACAAAATGTCGTACCATCGTCTACAAAATGTCGTACCGTCATTCCCAAAATGTCGTACCGTCGTTCACAAAGAGTGGCACTGTCGCCTACGAGGATAGTACCGTCACGCTCACGTTAAAGTAAGTAGAGTTAGTCGGTCAGGAAAGTGTCGGGGGGGGGGGGGGATGACCTTGAAGGTAGCTTTGCCTTGTGTTCGAAAAAGAGAATAGAGAAAGAGTCTCAAAACATTACACTTGGTCTCCACTATTGTCCTTGTCCCAGTAGATGTCAGAGCCAAGCTGAGGTTTGACTGTGTGTGTTGACTTACCTCATGCGGTTTAGCTTTCCTAACCTCCTCCTCCTCTTCCTCCTTCTCCACGGCAACAAGGAACCTCTGTCCTCCTTCTCGGAAGAAGCGTAGGAAAGACACTCCACGTAAATCGTATCTCCATCATCTTTTATTCATCGCCACAGCCCAGTGATGTGTGTTGTTGCCAGAGTGTAAGTCAGCGGGGAACTGGTCAGCAGCTGTGTTCGTCGGGTGCATCTGCTACAGTGGAGTGGGCACAGACCTCCCTCACGGACGGAGCGGTCATAGACCTACTTCATAGAGTGAGTGGTCACGGACCTACGTCTCAGAGTGAGCGGTCATAGGCCTACTCCACAAGAGTGCGTGGTCACACTAAGAAAGGTCACAGACCTCACAGGGCGAATGGTCATATCAAAGTGGTGAGAATACTCAAGACAGTGAGCGGTCACACTTATGTATATTCCATCAACACCAAAGTCGCAGCTGTAGTTGCCTACGCAGCGAAACAAGTCACGGTTATTGGTCACTTCTGTTGGCCAGTTTGATTGTTCCTGCCTGTTTATGTGGACGAGAAGCACATTCGATGTCCGAAGATGAAGGAAATTCATCTTATGTCCACTGATTCTTTTTGGTCATACCTTGATTCCTCCGCCTGTAGTTAATGGCCAAGCATCCATTACAAGGCATAGAGTATACCACGCTATACTAGTTTCACACTTCCACAGCTTTCTTTTTCAGTGCGTCACTTATCTTTATCCGTGACTTTAGTAGCAATTTATGTCTTGTTTAAGCATCTACATCTGCCCGACGCCTTCCTTGAATGTGACACAGTAATGTAATCGTTTTTGTCCATTGTGTTGCTTTCGACAGTCCCATTATTGTGCGTTTCCACTTTAATGTTGGTCTTCTTGAGTTTGGTGAACATCAGGGTGACACAAGTTCTTGAACAGTTATCCACCTCCAAGTCCTCACAACTGCATAATCTTGTTCCCCTTCAAGGTATAGTTACCTCAGGCTTTGTTCTGTCGCTGTGAACCGATAGAGTGTAAGATCTTTCTCGTTTTGTGGATGTACGGCACACTTGAGAACAATACACCTTGGTCAGACTTCCATATGATCGTATCTAAAAGCTTGTAATTTTCCACTCTCCTCCTCCTCCTCCTCCTCCTCCTCCTCCTCCTCCTCCTCCCACTGCAAGCTGTATGTCTCCACAATGTTGATTTGTATTCCACGTTTGTTGTCTCGGAAACAATCACCATTACGTCGTCCTTGCCCGCGATTCTGTCGTCCTTGCCTCGTCCAACCAAAATGCCTTCAGCTCAAGTGGCCTGAAGGAACACGCTTCATTATTTATGTACGTCTTTGTTTATTGAGCATTTCAACGCTACGATATGAAGTACAAATCCGCAAAAACAGTTAGTATAGCACAGAAGGTATGCTTTAAAAAAAGACGTAGGGATAATACATAGAAAACGTTGAGCTAATGCATCGAAAACGTAGGGATAATACATAGAAAAATAAAACAGAGTAAATGTTGACCTGGACTCTTGTGCAAACAGCAAACACATCTGTCTTCAAGGACGACTGGCGCGGAAATTTAAGTCTAAAGAAACTAACTCTCTTGGCCTCTCCATCTTGGATAGTGGGTCCTGTGTTCGGCCACACTAATTAAGGAAAACGACACGAGAGAAAACGGAGGGAGTACAACAGCGGTGAGGCACCAAGGTGATTCCTACTATGAGAAATTGATTCCTATTCAGATTATTCAAAGGTTTCTTCATGCTACATCGGTCCGATTTCGCTCGCAGCCACGGGTAAAAAATATTGTAAATATGTTTACGTCCAGTGGGAAAAATCGTTCATTTTACTTTTTCTCGATAAAATATTGTTCACATACAAAAGACTGGGGTCGGAAACACCACCATAGGTTCGTGTCGGAAGAGACTTGGATGAAAGCGAAGCTTCACGTCTAAGAATGATGGCAGTGTTGTCCCTCCGTAGCCACATATGATGTTCACAGGGATTGCGGAGGCTGGCGGCTGTATCTATAGTACAGGCGTGGGTTACACATGAATATGGAGATGAATCATAATTGGTACGGTGGTGACTCACCGTGAATACGTGATATAAGGCGAGTCGTTGGCAGAGGGTGGTTGAGGAGGTGGTGGGGGTGAGGAGGTCTTGAGTAGGGTCGGTGTCAGAGAGGCAGGAGTTGGCACTTCCTGCAATGAGGGATGTATATATATATATATATATATATATATATATATATATATATATATATATATATATATATATATATATATATATATCCTTTCCAATATACATATATATATATATATATATATATATATATATATATATATATATATATATATATATATATATATATATATATATATATGTATATTGGAAAGGATCACAATTTTGCGCGTGATCAAGATATTCCTATGAGTCCACGGGGAGAATGAAACACGAAAGTTCCTAAGTGCGCTTTCGTGTGATAATCACATCATCAGGGGAGACACAAGAGAGAAATATAACAGTCAGTTGATATACATCGAAGAGACGAGGCTAGGACGCCATTTGGTAAACATACATATATATGTGTATATATATATATATATATATATATATATATATATATATATATATATATATATATATATATTTATATATATATATATATATTTTTCTTTCTTTCATACTATTCGCCATCTCCCGCATTAGCGAGGTAGCGTTGAGAACAGAGGACTGGGCCCTTGAGGGAATATCCTCACCTGGGCCCCTTCTCTGTTCCCTCTTTTGGAAAATTAAAAAAAAAAAAAGTGAGAGGGGAGGATTTCCAGCCCCCCGCTCCCTCCCCTTTTAGTCGCCTTCTACGACACGCAGGGAATACGTGGGAAGTATTCTTTCTCCCCTATCCCCAGGGATATATATATATATATATATATATATATATATATATATATATATATATATATATATATATATATATATAATCATAAGAGTCCACGAGGAAAATGAAACACGAAAAGTTCCCAAGTGCACTTTCGTGTAATGATCACATCATCAGGGGAGACGCAAGAGGGAAATATAGCTGTCAGTTGATGTACAACGAAGAGACGTAGCTAGGACGTATCGTAAACTTATTATGAGGACAAGAAGGGGAATTGTTTGCAAATCTTATCAATAATTAAGTTATCCAATTTGTATAGACCTTCACTAATATTAAGATTATAATTATTTGTGTATTTAATAATAGAAGATTCAGTGATATTTCTCGTGGTACTGGAATTAGAGTTAATAACAGAGATTGCATTACTCCAGTCAGTACAATGATCATAGGAGGTTTTTATGGTGAGTTCCTGATTAAGATATTCTTTATAGTATTATTGTTACTGAAGGCAACATTTACAATAAAGGATTTAAGCAACATGGTAAGCAAAGTAAAATTATTATTAGAATTGAGAACTAAAAGATTCTTGATGTCAATGGGAGGTTTGGGCTCAACTCTATAGAATGATTTCTTTGCTAACTTAAGGGATTTATCAATGAAAGATCTAGGGTACTTTAACTTAGATCCAACAGAATATGCCTTCTCAAACTCATCATCAGTAAACTCTGGACTGCAAATATGTAATGCCCTAAGGAACATAGATTGAAATGATGATAATTGAACTCTGTCATGTTGATATGAGTAATAATGGATATTAGAGCATACATTGGTAGGTTTCTGTATATGCTAAACTTAAACTTGTTTCCTTGTGTATGGATCATGCAATCTAAAAATGGTAACTTACCATTATTTTCATTTTCTACAGTGAATTTGATGAAAGGAACTAAATTGTGAAGTAAGGGGAGAAACACTTGTAAATTTTCGTTTGTTGGCCAAACACAAAGAACATCATCTACATACCTAAACCAAATTGCATTAGAAGGTGAGATATCCTTAGTAATTTTGTTTCAAAAAATTCCATATAAAGATTACCTTGTACAGGTGAAAGAGGGTTGCCCATTGCCACACCAAATTTTTGAGCATAATAATCTCCATTGAATTGAAATACACAGTCTTTTATACACAATTTTATCAGTTCAGTGAAAACAGACTTTGAAACAGGGAAATGAATACCATCCAAAATATCAAATGAATATTCTAAAAGGTCATCAACTGGAACTTTTGTGAAAAGTGGGGAAACATCAAAGCTAACAGTTTGAAATCAAAATTAACATTGATATTGTTAAGCTTGTTAACTAAATCTACATTGTTCATAATATTGGAATTTGATGTTTTACCCACTAAAGGGCTTAATAAAGAAACTAACCATTTTGGCAATTTATATATGATGAAGCCCACTGAACTCACTATAGTTCTTGCTGGAAAATTTTGCTTGTGATTTAATAAGTCCATGCATATATGGCAATGAAGGGGACAAAGATGACAAACTTTTGATAAGCGAACCATTACCTTTCAACAGCAACTTCAGGTCTTTAGTGAAATGGGAATGAACTGATTCTAAGGGATTCTTACTGAGTTTACACTAAACCCTTACAGATATTACTTTCATCATTAGATA
This sequence comes from Panulirus ornatus, assembly GCF_036320965.1. Lineage (NCBI taxonomy): Eukaryota > Metazoa > Arthropoda > Malacostraca > Decapoda > Palinuridae > Panulirus > Panulirus ornatus. Next base: position 14,893,300 of record NC_092286.1, on the reverse strand, counting down.
AATGACTGTATTTCTCTCAATTGCAAAAAGACTTTGACATCATCACAGCTAGCTTCCCTGTTAGAGCACATAAATCTGGTAAGTATATGATAGAAATGGCTCACACTCATGTTGTAAAGTGGGTTGGGTCCCCCATGAGTCAGAATGGTTTTTCATTACAAATACTGGATTTCTTTAAAATCTCTAAATGGACGTAGCTTCATATAACAGCCTTCGACATTTCCCGTAATCTATAGTCGTACTTACAACCTTCAAAAGATGTGGATATTCATGTGTTGAGATACAGTGGGACGGGCCCCCCCATTTTCCGCTATAATGAAGAACGTCCTCGAAAATTCGGCTACGAAATGTGGGTCAGGGAATAACCTGGCCTAGACAATTACGCCAAGAGGAGAAAAGCCGACGAGAAATAGGGGGGGAGACCAGGAGGAGGACAGGCGGTGGGAGGAAGAGCAGCTGGGGGGGGGCGCGGCGGGCGGTGACGGTCGAGGGAACAGCGTTGTTCAACTAGCCAATGGCAGCCGCGTTATAGAGAGGGCTGCGCCGCTTTGACGAAATCACATCCGAGGCCATCATACGTTTGAGTACCTGTGCCATCGCTCTCTCTCTCTCTCTCTCTCTCTCTCTCTCTCTCTCTCTCTCTCTCTCTCTCTCTCTCTCTCTCTCATCTAATCAGTTCGGGGCAGCTGCGGTCTTGAATAACAAAAGAGGTGGAACCACGTTGGCTTTTGTGGCTGTAGATACAACGTCTTTTTTGTGTGTGGTGAGGGAGGAGAGGAGAGGGAGTTGGAGGTTATTTCGGTCGTTTATATTAACGTTTTCTTTCAACATTTGGATCTTTTTTTTTGCGCACGTTTTCTTTGATTTAGTTGTTATGGCTTTTAGTACATGAGGATTTGAGATTTTTTTTTTTCTATCTTGGCTACAGATCTCCCTTGATCGGAGGTGGGTGTAGTTGTTACTTTTAAGCATAGTGTGTGATTATCTGCTACTTATAGTCGATGTATTGTTACTTTGAAGCTTTATGTGTTGTTAGCTGCTACTTATAGTGGGTGCACTGCTACTTATGAGCTTTAAGTGTTGTTGCCTACTACTTATAATGGCTGCAGTTGTCACTGATGGCTTTATGTGCATCATTTACTACTTAATATTGAGTGTCTCTCACTTATGAGCTGTATGTGCCATTATCTACTACTTATAATGGGTGTAGTTGCCACGTAAGAGCTTTGTGTGTTTATATCTATGTATAGTGTGGTTACTTATAAGCTTTTCGTATCGTTAGCCTCTGCTGACAGTTGGTATAGCGATGTATATATATGAGCTTCGTGTGCTGTGATGTATTACTTTACAGCGGGTGTATTGTTACTTAGGAACTTTATGTGTTGTAAACCACTTATAGTGGGTTAAGTTGTCACTTATGTGCTGTTGTAAACCACTTATGTGTTTTATGTGTTGTTATCTTCTACTTATGCGCTTTATATACGAGTGTCTATTACTTATAGCAGGTTTGATATTACTTATGAGCTTTATATACTTTTAATTACTACTTATAATGGGTGTAGCTTTCACTTATATGTTTTAAGTGTTGTTGTCTACTACATTTGGTGAGTGTGTTGTTACTTATGTGCTTTTTGTTGTAATCCGTTACTTATAGTGGGTATATTGTTACTTATGTGTTGTAAGTGCTGTTATCCACCACTTATATTGAATTCATTGTTACTTATGTGCTATATGTACTATTATATGTTACTTATAGCGGGATATAGTGTTACTTATGTGCTTATGTACTATTATTTACTACTTATAGTGAATGTATTGTTACTTATATGCCATAGGTGCTATTATCTATTACTTATAGTGGGTATATTGTTTCTTAAGTGCCATGTTTGTTGGTTTCTATTACTTATAGTGACTGTATTCTTAATTAGGTACTTTATGTCATGTCTACAGCTTGTAGTGGATTTAGTCGTCACTTACAAGCTTTGTGTTGTCTACTACTACTTATAAAAGGTGTAGTGTTACTTATGAGCTGTATGCCGTGTTGGCCACCACTTAGAGCGTGTGTGTGTGTGTGTGTGTGTATGTGTGTGTTGTTTTTGTGCACTTTATGTGTTGTCCAGATTTTCAGACTTCAACATTTTCTCTCTCGGGGGAAAAGGAACTCCCATGATTTCCGTGTGTTGGACTCTGTGCTTGTTTCAGTATGAAGTCCAGGGAAGTAATTATTATCCTATCATACTCAAATTCTGTGTGTGTAGCATTTTCATGCATCATGAATTACATGTTCATCTTTGCCACGAAAAAGTAAAAGATACAAATGTGATGGAGCTTTTAACACAATACCTGCGTCACCACAGTGAGAAATATATAAAAGCACTTTCTTCTATTTAAATCATCTCGTTTTATGGGATTTATTTTTCCGTTTTCTATCATTGATTTTGATTTTTTCCCGTTTTCACCACATTGAGAAATATAAAAGAGACTTTCTTCTTTTTAAATCATCTCGTTTTATGATTTATTTTTTCCGTTTTCTATCTTTGATTTTGATTTTTTTCCCATTTTCTGTGACTTTTTTTTTTTTTTCTGCCCCTGCTCGGGGTCAGAGCTTTGCTGGTGTTTTGATAGATTAGTCCTTCGTGGAAGAACCTATTCAGGTTTATGTTCAAAACATATGGTCATTTGTGACTGGTGGCTTCTCCCACAGCACAGTGACCTAAAAAAAAAGTCAAACCTCAATATCTGTCCATCTATGTATCTATCTATCTATCTATCTGTCTTTGACCCTGACTGTTTATGTACCTATTTAGTCATCTGTCTATCCGTCTAATTACCTATCTACTCATCCATCTTCCTCCCTGTCTGTTTTTCTGTCTATTCATTCAGTCTAAGTAACTCAATATCATTTGAGTGAGTTCGCATACATAGAGGCAAGCAGTGCTTGAGGGGAGTGAGTGATTTTCCCGAACCTTGGACACCAACGCCAACCCCGTGGAGACAGAGCGAAGACCCTAGGCGCCCTCAACACACTGAGGAGATTCGTTGACCAACTGCTCGTTGAACACTTTCCTTCCTCTGGATACATGCGACTCCCACCCACCCCGTGATGAAGCGGATACACATGTGAGAAACTAGTATGGAACTCTCGACTCATTTCCAAAGAATTTTGAGCAGTGACAGCTTCATTTCCAGAGGGTTTTGTCTGTTCTAGAATCTTCAAATGCTTCGACGAAGTCTGTGTTGGGGGGTAATTTAGCCAAGGGTGTTGGAGATGCTGTCGAAGCTCAGTCTGTACGTAATGCTGCTGATGAAGGCATAGTGGACAGGGTAAGAGGGTCAGCGTGTTACTAGGGGTCAATAGTGGACTCTTTGAGCCTCATGAGTACTCCTTGTCTACCACTTCTATTCGGGGTTAGCAGCTACGCTGCTAAAATCCTGGGTATTTAGCTAAACTTGCTACATATGGTAGGGTATGGGAGCTTTGGTTATAAGCTTAGGCGAACTTTCCCCTGTCCTTTCCCTCCAACGCAGGTGTCGAGGTTGTGTCACTGTGTCTCCCTGTGTGTGTGTGTGTGTGTGTGTGTGTGTGTGTGTGTGTGTGTGTGTGTGCGATAGTTGATGGCTTTTAGCTTTCGAAAGTTTCGACCATACTCGATGAGATCGGTAGAGCTTCAAGGGCGGTAGGTGCATAGCTCACACTCCCAGTGGGGACCACTTGTCATATCTCTTATGATCTGAGGGACAAATGGATACGAGGAGAATCTCGTGTGTCTTTTATCTCTCTCTCTCTCTCTCTCTCTCTCTCTCTCTCTCTCTATATATATATATATATATATATATATATATATATATATATATATATATATATATATATATATATATATATACCTATTTATCTCTATATTTGTCTCGTTTATCCTACTCTCCTCTTCTCGGTTCTTCCCCTATTCTCTCCTCTCTCCACATTCGTCTCATCCTCCACCTCCTCCCATCTCTCTTCCTTCATCCATCCTCCTCCTCCTCCTCCACATTCATTCGTCATTTTCTTTCACTTTCAACCTTCCCACCCACCTACCCGCTTCACCTCCCCTACCTCTTCTTCCCACACCACACCCCCTCCGTCACTCGTCTTGCTCATCCTTTTTCTTCATCTTTTCTTCTTCTTGTCAGACCTTGTTGACGTCAAGTAACATGGTGGTGGTGGTGAGGGGAGGGGGGGATAGGAGGAGAAGAAGAAGAAGAAGAAGAAGAAGAAGAAGAAGAAGAAGAAGAAGAAGAAAGAATGCACCTCAGCTGCACCTAGACATTGCTGGAATAATACATTAACCCGGACCTGGCTCAGACCACACAACACATCCCTGGCGCGTACTTTGATGACCTCTCCAGGTGAGGTCTAATTAAATTGGTATTGTAAACATCTGTCGCAATGACGCGAAAAAAAAGTCATCTCATACAATAGCTAACCCAGATCAGGTGGTGATTTTTATATCACAAATTTTTATCTGTAATTACCAAAGGACCATTATTTAACAGTCCTGATGTTGTTATTGTTATTATCATTATTATTACCAAAATGGCGTCCTAGCTACGTCTCTTCGTTGTATATCAACTGACTGTTATATTTCTTTCTTTGTCTTCCCTGATGATGTGATTATGACACGAAAGTGCACTTGGGAACTTATCGTGTTTCATTTCCCCGTGGAGTCATAAAAATATACTTGATCACGCGCAAAATTGTGATCCTTTCAAATATATATATATATATATATATATATATATATATATATATATATATATATATATATATATATACCACAGCGTTTTCTTCACACACACGCATACACACAAGCTTCCTTATTCGGGTCAGAAGACCACACAGTCAACCAACAACAAAAAACGGGAAAAAGTTCGTACATTTACGCTTCTTCAGCAACCAGTTAGAGACGTGATCTTCAACGGGCTACCAGAATTTTTCCCGCTGGCCGCGTTGCCCTTGTTGCTGCTACGTCTGTTTTAGGTTCACTTCGCTGGCCAAAATGAAGAAAGACAATCACTTCTCCAGTGAGGATGTATGTTCTTATCTCGCAAGTGCAGAGATGTTGACAATGACCTTCTCTCTAAAGGCTCCATACAGCTCCCCTCGCAAGGACGAGGAGGGATTCAGACAAGACCCGAAACAGGCAAGGAAAAGAATTCCTGTTGTCTGGAGAGAGAGAGAGAGAGAGAGAGAGAGAGAGAGAGAGAGAGAGAGAGAGAGAGAGAGAGAGAGAGAGAGATGAATCTCTCACGAGTAATTTCTTCACGCCATCGTGAGGGGCGAGGGTCTCTCTCTCTCTCTCTCTCTCTCTCTCTCTCTCTCTCTCTCTCTCTCTCTCTCTCTCTCTCTCTCTCTCTCTCCCCTCCGCCTGGCAGCGTATGACATCTGAGTGATGGACGGGAAGGCCAGTTGGTGCAGCAGTGTTAAGGGAAGACAATTGCCAATCTGCCTTACAGGCTGAAGTGGTCGCCATACACTAGGGGTCTACTTCGCAAACGGACATGTCCGTCATGCCAATTACTCTTGAGGTTACAGAAATCTAACTACAGACAGTTTGGATCATTTCTGATTATCTGTCCTCAGTTGCTTGTCCCCCAGATACTCTTATAGCAGAATGTAGCATGCTTGTCTTGGACACCAGATACCCGTATGTGCGCATGACTGGGGAAAAGGATTCAATTTTCTTGTGGATATTGTGACAAATGTCTCTGAGAGCATGAAATGTTAGATGTTTTTAGCCAGACAAGATACAGTCAAACACACTGTCAAACACACTGTCAAACACACACACACACACACACACACACACACACACACACACACACACACACACACACAAAATGGGTTGTCATATAGAGTTCTAAAACCTATAATCAGGAAGAAATCAGCAGATAGGTATATGAAACAGGAAGACGAATGCCACTGGACTGTAGGAGATCCATTTTCCATCACAGTGAACTGTGCCAAGGAAACATATGTATGTAGCAAATAACAAGCTCAGTAGACCAAAAGATGTTAACACTGCCTGATTAAAGCTGGGCTGATAGGTACTAATGGCACTCTTGCCTGTTTGGAGATGCCAATCTATGGACTGTGGAGTGTGTGGTCATAGATGTATGGACACACTGAGACACTGTGTCGTCGTAGACTGTGGAAGAAAAGGACTTAATCCATAAAATGTAGAGTGTGTGATCGGAGATACTGAGACGTCTTGGGACACTGTATCTTGTCTAAGATTGTAGAAGAAAAGAACCTTTTAGAAAATAGAATCCAGAACAACCATTACATTACGAATACATTACTGATACACTGTAACCGAGACAATACCTGAAACTCTAGACTGTATCCACTGCTCGCGTCGGGTACATGAGTTTGCTGAAAGGCTGTTCAAGATTTCGTGATGAACTAACTGTATCCATGCCCACTGGGGGCTAGACAGAGACCCTATGCGACCTCCGTCTTCCCTTCGCGCTACTGTAACACACGATGAGCCGGGGATGCACAGTAAACTTGGGCCGCTGATAGCGGACAAAATCGAAATCAATTTGGCCTGCCGACCCTCCCACGCTCGCTGCCACCACCAGGGGGGGGATCTTATGGTCTCCATCCAGCCGCAACTGAGTGGTTTTTTCACCCTTATGCAACCCGTACCGAGGACTCGGTATCTTTTTGTCATATTTCCCCTTGCCAGTCTGGTCATTTCAAAGGCCTCTCTCTCTCTCTCTTACCATATAGAATACGGTTCATCGGGCGGATTTTTTCAGGCCTAATCTGGGCTCATATGTAGAGAGAGAGAGAGGGAGAGAGAGAGAGAGAGAGAGATTGGCCAGGCTTCAGTCATGATACGTGTGAACACACTGATGTGTGTAGATGTTCCCACACGCATATGAGAGACGTAGGTTCTTCTGGTACAGGGAGCACCACGTAACCGATGAGACCCCACAACGGTCTAGAACCTTCGGGCGATCCACAATACCAAACAGTGACAGTGGGTCTCGCTCTACGTGATGTAGGGAGACGAGTGAGTGGTCAGTGGACATCCTGATGTATCCAGAGGTTCCACTTATACATGAAAGAAAAAGATATAGAATAAATAAATGAACAGAACGTGTACAGGAAAGGAAATGTAGAATAAAAAGAAGGATGTATACAGAAGAGAATGATATAGAATGAATGGAAATAAGATAGAAACGTTTCATTTCTCGTGCAAAGTTTGTATCGCGCTTGCGCGGGCGGGCGGGATGGCGAGTTCCAGGAAAGATGTGTGATACAGAGGTGACAGCCTCCAGTTGCGATATCTTCCAGCGAGCGTAGGCAGCAGGTACTTCCTCCTGGGATGAAGACCTTTGATATTTAGGGAACTCCGGATACCCAGGGCGCTGGGCCTCCACATATACCACGAGGATTGATACTGTTATCTGCTGACGGTTCCCCGGAGTTAAAATGGATCCTGGAACTAATATGTCATCAAGATCACAAATAGGTTATCAGGCAGGGAAGCCACACGTAGGAAGGACGCGCAATCCAGATGGCATACGTCCCGGTGTCCTAAGGGATATCGTCTCTGATCCAATTTCCATCCGTGGTCGCCTGTTTCGTCGACCTTAAAACTACAGCTTTCTCCCCTCCTTCGTGAGCGCATACCTCGGTGCAGCCCATCACTAAGGAAGGAGACCGTCTTAAGTTTTCCCACCTACTTTCTAGTCGTTCTTAATTTTTTGCTGTTTCCAGAACCTTTGAATTCAAACTCTACTTTAGTCTGACTTTCTCAAATGATAGGATCTCATCCTCTTCTTTCAGATCACCAGGAATGCTTTCGAAAGTCCTATGTGGCTCACACCTCGGGTCCTTTTTTCGCCAAGAATTTTGATGAATCGGTGTTTGTAGTACTGTAGAAATGGGTGATGTCCAAAGCGTAGACGAGAAAGTGTGACTCGTGTGTGTCTAGGGATAATGGTTTCAGATGTATATATGTACATCTGGTAGAGGGTGGGGTTAAGAAGTTGGGAGGGCGTTTGTTCAGTGCTCGTTGGATTATTTCAATGTGTATATAAATTTTTCAAGTGTTACGTTTCCTGGGGTGGAGGAATGTGTAATTAGAGGCTGTTGAATTCTAATTGCGAGGTAGGCCTTATACTTGGAGGTTGGTGGTTAGTTATGGAGTGGTTTGGATAGGAGGGCTCCGGTGATGTTGCAGAGAATTGAGTGCCATGTTTCACGTTCCAATTCACGTTATTCCTTGCACACCTCTCACCCTCCTGCATATTCAGGCCCCGATCGCTCAAAAGAAGAATTTCTCACTCTTGGAAAGATCTTTCTTTCATTGTGACAGTGGTGATGAGTGCTTGTGGTTCCTAGACAGCCAGTGAGTGTTCTAAGGGCATAATTGTCGTGGTTTGCTGCTGAGTTACATTGATTTTGAGAGGGTGGAAGACCAGGCAGGTAAGGCACAGTTTAGAGTGGAGCGGATGAATTGTTTATAGAGGATGCTTAGAGAGTCATTTATCTTGTCCAAATCTTGTCCCAGTTGATGTTCTGAGGACGTTTACTTTGTGTTGCTTCTACGTTTTGTGTTATCGATGTGGGGAATGAATGTCGTGGGTGTGTCTTATGTGATGACTTGTCCAGTGGGAGTGACTGTCCACTCAAGATGACTGGAGGGTGTGAGATGGATCCGCTTCTGTCTTTGGGGTTAGAAGAGTGATTGACGATTCCTGTGGAGATGCTAATATTCTCTTCTGCGTAAGCCATTTGTTCCAGCTGTGTATTGTGGTCTCAAGGTGTTGTGATGGGATTGCGAGGACGTCTGCATTTGAAATGGAGGTTGTGGAGGAAGAGATTGGAGAGGGTTGGAGAAAAAACTGCTCCTTGAGGAACTCCATTGTAGAGTTTAAGGCTTTATATATATATATATATATATATATATATATATATATATATATATATATATATATATATATATATTGCTCTCAGTTTTTACAGACATGAAAATTTGTGGCATAGACACACCTCATTCCTACAGTTCATCAGGCAATAAATTCCAGTGTTCTGCAGACCCTCGTTCTTGTTGTTCTTCAGATCCTTATTCTTGCTGTTCATCAGGCCTGATTCCAACTGTTCTTCAGGTCCTGATTCCAGCTGTTCTTCAGTCTGTTGTTTCCGCTATTTTCTAAGTCCTTATTCGCGATGTTTTTACAAACATCAGCCCTCACAACTCCACTCCTCACCTCTGCTCTTTCCACCCGCCCACGCATCTGAGCACACTCCAATTATCAGCCGCTTTTACCCGCAGAAAACGAGTCATATTGGATGAAATTCAGGACGCGGTAGATCGTCTGTCCAGTTTTGGTGTGAGGGACAGCCACAGCGAGGAACAGAAATGGGCAGTTCACACTGCTGACTGTAATCGAGGGAAGCGATCTGGCGATATTGGTGAAATCACTGGGGGTAAGGTCTTCAGCGTCTGATGAGTCCATCCTCGGCGTTACACTGCCACAGTAAAAGCCACGCGTGTTCGAGAGGCGTTATCGCCTCTGGGGTACGGTGGTGCCAAGTCGATCTCACAGCACCATGTCTCCGGATTCGATGCCTGACGCTGAGGTGAGATGGGATGTTTCTAATCATTGTGGACGCTCAGAATCCGATCATTTTACGGTGAAGTTGGTGTTGGAATAGCAAGTTCCTTGATAGAGAAGATATGAAATATATGCCACAGGTTTTTTGTCTTTCTTTGTTACATCTTAGTATCATCTGTTCAGTGTTTAATCACCACTTGATACGAGTGCTCCTTTCCTTTGCCTTACGTCATCAATCTATGATTCCCTTTATGTTTCATTTCTTGTCTTATAGTATACACCTTCTCATGTTCATTTCTTATCGACATATCTTCTTTTTTTTTATCTTCATCTCCGGCCATGATATTATCCCCTCGTATTCTTCTTATGATAAGCTTTATCCCCTTTAAACCACGTCTCTTATCATGAACACATCCTTTTACACTCTCCTCTTGACATCAGCATAATTCTCGGTGTCCTGATATCTTATCTACGTATTTTCTTTTTTCCTCCTTATCCTCGTCTTTTACCGTCTACATAGTATTATTGCCCCTTATCATCTCGAGTCATCTTGACCATATATCCTCTGACCTTCTAATATCACTATTGTATCTTCCTATCTTCACTTCTACACGTGATTCTCCCTTATCTTTTTCCCTTTGTCCTGTACAGATGTCGGCCCGTCTATATCATCCACTGTCCTTCATCTGTCCAGTTTTTTCACTTCACCTTATCTTCTCCCTTGTGCTTACCCCTGGATATAGAGATCACATGAACGACCTCACCTAAGCGGCACTGTTGCCCAAGGACCTCAACTACATTAAGCACTCGTTACCACCCAAACACACTCCAAAAAAAGGAAAAGAGGAAGTCTTCAAGAGAGGGTTCACACCGTGCTTTGTACCATGATTAGACTACGGTCGCATAACCAAACTACGGCCTCAGTCACAAGGGATGGTGCGGCAGGAGTGGTGGAGGAGGAGGAGGAGGAGGAGGTGCCCCGGCTGTAAAGCGTGTGAAGGATGATGAACGTGGCTGTGTGACTCTGTGGAACAGTGTGTACCCAGCGCGAGCAATATGCCGTCGACACAGCTATCTGGGCCAGCTTGTTTTCCCCCCTATTAATTAAGGATGATCACACTGGGACCAACGTGTTTCATGGATGTATTCCGACGATTTCAAGGTGTTAGATGATGGTTTCATGTCATTCTGTCTCTCTCTCTCTCTCTCTCTCTCTCTCTCTCTCTCTCTCTCTCTCTCTCTCTCTCTCTCTCTCTCTCTCTCTCTCTCTCTCTCTCTCTCATACATATGTATATATATATATATATATATATATATATATATATATATATATATATGTGTGTGTGTGTGTGTGGCGAGGTGGCGATGGGAATGAATAAAGGCAGACTGTGAATTGTGTGCATGGGTATATATGTATGTGTCTGTGTGTGTATATATATGTGTGCATTGAGATGTATAGGTATGTATATTTGCGTGTGTGGACGTGTCTGTATATACGTTGTGTATGGGGGTGGGTTGGGCCATTTCTTTCGTCTGTTTCCTTGCGCTACCTCGCAAACGCGGGAGACAGCGACAAAGCAAAAAAAAAAGAAAAAAAAAATATCATTAATGTTCGCCCTTTCCTGTGTGGCAAGGCTGAGCCAGGAGCAGACAAATAACCGCGTCATTTGCTCGTATACACCCTCAACCTGTCATGTGCAATGCACCGAAACCCAAGCCCCCTATCCACACCCAAGCCCCAAAGAGATTTCCGTGGTTTCCCCGACCACTTCGTATGTTCTGGTTTAGCTAGCCCACTGATAGCACGTTGACCCCTGTGTACCACATTATTCCATGTCGTTTTGTCTTATCTACACCTCACACCCTCTTGAATGTTCAGAACCCGATAACTGGAAACTTCCTTCAATCCATACTTTCATTTCTTACTCGGTGTCCACCTTTCCCCAACGTTCTCCCCACTTCTGACACATGGATTGTTTCAGTCGGTCTCTCTTCACTCCTCCTCTCCATAAGTCCAAACCATTTCAGTATATCCTGTTCCTAACACCTCTCTTTTATATTGTCATTCTGTACACGATCAGGCCCCCCTCGTACCACTTATTGCTTGGTGTAGAAATTTTAGAGGAATTTTGTATTTCAAAGTTTTATCTACTTTCCACTTATTTTACCGTTCTTCACCTATTCTCTCTCTGTATCTCCGTACGCAGAATGTTCTTCCCAAGCTCCGTCCCTCCCACAACCCTCTACCCACGCCACTTGTTTCCATTTTTCCTAAAGCCAATACAGATTTTCACGCCCACCTCCACCAAGACACAATCAGACATTCCACCAGCTGCCCCTCTCAGCATATTCACATCCAACAGTCTCTCCTTTGTGCGCCTCCCAGTCGCCATATAATCCAGCAGTGCACGGTGACCCTTGGCCGTTGCACACACACATAATCATGTATACACCTTTTGTTGAGCCAGGCATTCTCTTCCACCAGTCCCCTCTTTTCAGCGCACAACTCAGAGCTGTATATGACCTTTTATCTTTACTGGGCGTCCATATATATATATATATATATATATATATATATATATATATATATATATATATGGACGACCAGTAAAAATAAAGGCCATATACATTATATACATATATACTGTATGTTAAAGACCGCTGCATATCTAACACTCACTAGCTTTCTCATAATTTTTTCCCCAGTTTTTCTCGCCACATGTTTTGCTTCATCAGATAAAAAGTGAATTCAATGTCTTATATTCATTTTCACTTTATTCATAAAAGACACGAGACGTTTGGGCCACACGAACAAGGCGCATCTTCAGTCAAATTGATTAAAAATGATACATCACAATATACGGAACAAAGCAGGAAAGAAACACATCATGAAGTGTTACAAATGAGAGCAGTGACGTAGTTAATGGGTTGATCGGTGGACCGTGTTCCCTCGGAGTTCATACGTAGGTAGTGTGGTCGGTAAGGGTCAAACTCGTGGGGTCAGGGGTTGATGGGAGGGTTCGCCTGACATTTATTTCACGCTTTATCTGATGAAGCAAAACGTGTGGTGAGGAAAACTGAAAAAAACGTACAGAAAGCCAGTGAGTTTTAAATATGCATTGGTCTTTAACAAACAGTGTATTTACGAAAATATTCTACCTCCTTACACACACACACACACACACACACACACACACACACACACACACACATGCATAAATATATTCATATATATATATATATATATATATATATATATATGTATATTGGAAAGGATCACAATTTTGCGAGTGATCAAGATATTCCTATGAGTCCACGGGGAAAATGAAACATGATAAGTTCCCTCTTATTTCTCTCTTGTGTCTCCCCTGATGATGTGATTATTACACGAAAGTGCTCTTGGGAATTTATCGTGTTTCATTTTCCCCGTGGACTCATAGCAATATATATATATATATATATATATATATGTATATTGGAAAGGATCACAATTTTGCGAGTGATCAAGATATTCCTATGAGTCCACGGGGAAAATGAAACATGATAAGTTCCCTCTTATTTCTCTCTTGTGTCTCCCCTGATGATGTGATTATTACACGAAAGTGCTCTTGGGAATTTATCGTGTTTCATTTTCCCCGTGGACTCATAGCAATATATATATATATATATATATATATATATATATATATATATATATATATATATATATATATATATATATATATTCGGAGGAGGGTGGATTTGTTGAAAATGAGATGTTTGAGGACAATATGTGGTGTGAGGTGGTTTGATCGAGTAAGTAATGAAAGGGTAAGAGAGATGTGTGGAAATAAAAAGAGTGTGGTTGAGAGAGCAGAAGAGGGTGTATTGAAATGGTTTGGTCACATGGAGAGAATGAGTGAGGAAAGATTGACAAAGAGGATATGTGTGTCAGAGGTGGAGGGAACGAGGAGAAGTGGGAGACCAAATTGGAGGTGGAAGGATGGAGTGAAATGATTTTGAGCGATCGGGGCCTGAACATGCAGGAGGGTGAAAGGTGTGCAAGGAATAGAGTGAATTGGAACGATGTGGTATACCGGGGTCGACGTGCTGTCAGTGGGTTGAACCAGGGCATGCGATGCGTCTGGGGTAAACAATGGAATTTTTGTGGGGCCTAGATGTGGAAAGGGAGCTGTGGTTTCGGTGCATTACACATGACAGCTAGAGACTGAGTTTGAACGAATGTGGCCTTTGTTGTCTTTTCCTAGCGCTACCTCGCGCGCGGGGGGCGAGGGGTGCCATTTCATGTGTGGCGGGGTGGCGACGGAAATGGATGAGGGCAGCAAGTATGAATATGTACATATGTATATATGCATGTCTGTGTATGTATAGGTATGTATACGTTGAAATGTATAGGTATGTATATGTGCGTATGTGGGCATGTATGTATATACACGTGTATGTGGGTAGATGGGGCATTCTTTTGTCTGTTTCCTTGCGCTAGCACGCTAACGCGAGAGACGGCGACAAAGTATGATAAATAAAGACATTATATATATATATATATATATATATATATATATATATATATATATATATATATATATATATATATATATATATATTATCCCCGGGGATAGGGGAGAAAGAATACTCGCCACGTATTCCCTGCGTGTCGTAGAAGGCGACTAAAAGGGAAGGGAGCGGGGTGCTGGAAATCCTCCCCTCTCATTTTTAATTTTCCAAAAGAAGGAACAGAGAAGGGGGCCAAGTGAGGATATTCCCTCAAAGGCTCAGTCCTCTGTTCTTAACACTACCTTGCTAACGCGGGAAATGGCGAATAGTATGGAAAAAAAAAAAAAAAAAAAAAAAATATATATATATATATATATATATATATATATATATATATATATATATATATATATATATATATATATATATTTATGTATATATATATATGTATATATATATATGTATATATGTATATATATATATATATATATATATATATATATATATATATATATTTATGTATATATATATATATGTATATATGTATATATATATATATATATATATATATATATATATATATATATATATATATATATATATATTTATGTATATATATATATGTATATATATATATATATATATATATATATATATATATATATATATATATATATATATGCAGAAACGCCTCTAAGAAAAGGAAACAGAACAAACCTGAGCGCTTTCGCGTATTACCATATCCTCAGAGAACTAACTACAGAGTGGGAAAAAAAAGAAATACAATAGAGGTTATGTATACAGACCTGTAAGAAATATTGAACAGGGTCTTCCGGTTCTGTATACATAACCACTGTCGTGTCTGTTTCCTCACTCTGTAAGTCGTCCCCTGAAGATGCGGTAATACACGAAAGCGCTTAGGATTCTCATGTTACCTTTCCCAAGTGGTGTTTGTGCCTTGCTAAAGTCACGTATTTGTTGTGTGTGTGTGTGTGTGTGCGTGTGCGCGTGTGCGCGCGCGCGCGCGCGCGCGCGAGGTACCTATATAATAAAAGGATTTCGTCCAACAGTAAAAGTGGAAATGCAAAATAAACCCACGACACGGCCGGGCATATCAGAGCAAACAGGAACAGGATGCAAAGAAATAGTGTAGACCAGTAGTGTAAGCCAGCGGTCGCCGCGTTAAAATGATTGCCAATCAACTCAATGTTTCCCTCCACAGCCATTGCCCTCCAACCAATGCTCCCCCTTCCCCCTCCCATCCTCTCCCTCCTTTCACTCCATCCACTCACTCCCTTATACCGCGAATTCTGTGTGTGTGTGTGTGTGTGTGTGTGTGTGTGTGTGAGCTATTCTCTGCCCCTTTCTCTAGAATAGATATGCCCCAATTCTTTCCTTCCCTTCCATCTTTCTCTCACTCTGTCTCCTTCCTTTCTTCCCTTCCATCTTTCTTTCACTGTCTCCTTCCTTCCTTCCCCTCCATCTTTCTCTCACTCTGTCTCCTTCCTTCCTTTCTAGGCATAATACGCTTCTGCCTTCTCCTCCATTTCATAGGAGGCATTCTCTTTCCCTCCCTTGCATGGATGGCTCGTCTCACTCCCTTACTTCATGCTCCTTTCCTTCCTCCCTCCCTCCTTCCCTCTCTCCCTCCCATCCTTCCTCCCGGAGTCAGGTGTGCTTTCCCTCCCTCCCTCCCTCTTTCCTATGACTGGTATATCCTCTTCTCTCCCATCAGTGTTTGATACGTCCACCCCTTAACTTTACCTGCTTTTTTTTTTTTCTCTCTCTCTCTCTCCCACATCTTCTTTCCCATTATAGGTGTGCCCACCCACCGCCTCCCTCCCTCCCTCTCCCACGTCCCATCGCCTGCTGGAAAATGTTGCACGTCATCGCTCACCTTGACAGCCGCCTGCTCCCAGACGAAAGAGAAAAATATCAACGAGGGGAATCGAGCATAGAAATCCGATGCGGCGGTACTCCAAGATTTGGTCAACAACTTCTTCGTCGTGCATCTGAACGACCGAGACTTCTGAAGATACGACCTACGGCGCGGGTGCTGATCAGTCATCCAGCTCTCTCGTAAATGGTTGCGTTACGCGGGTGATGAGGGATGTGTACCTCAAGAGTTGCCTCCGGTAGATACAGCACGAATGATTTTGGCCATTGCGTCTGTGAGTAGACGACCCTATGCATCTCTAACATAAAGGTCCCATGGCTCGCGTTTGGATGCTGCTTCCCATAGTTTCTATGTGGAGACTGGCCACTCGAGGATTGGCCATTATAATGCCCTTTTCTTCCATCGAACAGCTAATTTGTGGAATTCTCTTCCTTCTTTTGTCTTTCCCTCTTCGTATAACCTTTCTCCCTTGAAGACTAAGAGGTCTACAAACACCTGCGGAGCTCTGATTATTATTTTTATGTCTCTTTTGATGTTTCTTTCACCCGAGATCGCTTCACTGAGGCATGTCTTGCCCCTGCCATGTCGGTCGCTGTAAAGAAAACTCCAAGTACAGAGAGGGCTTCACCGGTGCCAGCAACTTGGTTAAGAGGACCACCAGTACATAGCCTAGATCATGGCGCACCAACACCGATGATTTTGGGAGCTGATAGTCGACTCCCTGAACACGTAGACGAATCATGTCAGTCATGACCACAGAACTTCTGGTTGGCAGACGAAACGATTTAAAGATACTCAAAGACTATAGAGGAATGAAGGTGATATGAATGATATCGATAGGGAGTTGTGAGTTACAGAGAGATCCCTGGGGCGTTGTTCTCTCCCTGTGAAAAGAGCGGTCACGACCAGTGAGGTGGAGAGGAGGAAAAAGGCAACAAAGAGGAGTGAGGGAAAACGGATTCCAGGCTGACAGACATCTCTGCCCTGTAGCCACTTTAGTCAAAGGACATTGTGGGTCTGGATGACCACGGGGCGGCCCTGAGACACCATAGGACTTGTTGATGAACCTCGTGTAAGACATCATCCGACGAATCAATAGACACCCGATGATGACGTTACTTCTCCTCTCTCCTTTTCCCCCCTCAGACTATGCCGAGTCTCCCACCTCAGCGTGTTATTGTCGTGCATCCACCAGGACTCCACTGTCTTACGCGCACTGATCCCAACACTGCCGCCACTTGGAGACTAACGGCGATGAGATCGTGTCCGTTTTGGACTACCACCTGGAGACTATGTAGTTGTGAGACGTGTCAGTCTCAGGATCACCGCTTGGAGACCACGGTCTTCGAAGTATGATCTTCAGATCGTGTGTTTGGAGACCGAGACAATATCATTTTGTAGCGGGAATTTTTCTCTCTTCTTGAACGTTTCTGAGGATACGTAAACTGGTTACCGCGCGATCAATTCAGCTTAGAAAATGAGCTGTTGAAGCGAATATGATTGTAAGTGAGATACCATATAAAGGAACGCATTATTTCGTCTGATACCGCCACTGGGACAGACCTAACACACAACAGGATAAAGGTGTTTGCCTTTGCGTGAGATTGACTACGGTGAAGACAAGCGAAGTTACGCCCACAGGTTAAAGCTGCTAAGTCGGTGTTCTGACCTTTACAAGTTCCATTAGGAAGAGTAAACTCTACGTTTATCTTAGTCTTTGAACGGTAACTAGCTGAAGATAATGCTGGATTGAAAAGCTTCTCTTGGGTAACGTAGGCATTACTATAATACAACAAGTGGGTACATTGTATTTTGTTTCATTTGGACGATACAGATTTCATTCACTCGGGAAATACAATATGTATAACAATCGAAGGTAGCACTGGTAAATGATGCGAGACCATAGTATGTGAATCAGTATACAGATCAACCCAAAACTACACTAATGAAACCTCGTCACTTGGTAGCTGAGAAAGTATACCACACATGTATACTTTCTCCACTGAAGAAATTGATCATACAACTATATGTTCGCTGTAGTAGTAACCTGACAAGGCTTACACAACAGCCGTTCCAACTCGGTCTTAAAACTCCGCCCATAAGACTCCCTCCCACCAGGCAATACGACCATCTGAAACCACACTCCCTAGACAAACACGAGTCATGCTCTCCTGTTTACAATATGGACATCATCCATCCCTATATTACTAAAAAACGCCACTTCAACATACCTTTCGTACCTATGATGCATCAGCCACGATGAAGACACAGTACACTTGCTACTCTGGGCGCAGGCGCTTTCCCTACATAGATACAAACACAGCATTACATTCTCATGGCCTATAGTCCCGCCCGGTGGACGTGGCCGGCTCTCTGAGTGCTGCAAAGTTCATAAAGACAGAAGGGACTCCTCGAGAGTTGGTATATTGGGTACCTGGCTTATGCTAGGATATAGATATCTGAACGTGTGTGTGTGTGTGTGTGTGTGTGTGTGTGTGTGTGTGTCAAAACTATATTTTTTGTGTTCTCCGTATAGAGCTTTTCTCCTATTGACTGTGGACGTGTTTTCCGTATAGAGTTTTTTTTTTTTCGTATTGGCTGTGGACGTGCTGCCACCTAACTCCATAAGGATCTTATACCGTGTCCTCGATCCCATTTAAGAAAAAAAAGGAAACGAAAAGGTGCCCATCCTAACTTGTTCCAGCATACACTTACCACCGGACAATCTACAGTAGGGTCCACGCGCTATTGAACACCATAAAACTACCTTTATGATATTGCCTCCGTGGATATTCAACTGCCCAGGGTTGTCGGTATTAGCCCAGATTTTCTAATAGTTGGCCAGGCATGTGGGTAACGGCTGCTTATTGAAAGGCATTACTCTTTTTCCCAGGCGAGGTCAGAAAATAACGTTAGAAAATTCTCTACCGGTTCCTGGCGAAGTATACTTGTGGTCACACGCGCACACACACACACACACACACACACACACACACACACACACACACGCAAGCATGTATATGTATAACATATAAAAGTCATTACCCTTTCAGATCAGTGAGTGGTGGGATGAAGAAGTAAAGTTGCTAGTGAGAGACAAAATAGAGGCGTTTGGGCAGTGTTTACAGGGAAGGAGTGCAAATGATTAGGAGATGTATAAGAGAAAGCGGTAGGAGGTCAAAAGGAAGGTGCAGAGGTTGAAAAAGATTGGAGTTGGGGTGAACGAGAATGAGACTTTCTGGAAAGAGGTTGATAATGGGCGAATAACAAGAGAACAAGTGGGAACATTGGTGAAGGGGGTAAAGGGGGAGTGATAACAGGAAGTGATGAAGTGACGAGATGAGAAGAGTATTTTGAAGGACTTCAATGTGTTTGATAATAGTGTAGCAGATGAAGGGTGTTTGGGTAGGGGTGGTTTGCAAAGTGACAGACTTGTGGAGAGGGGTTTGGTAAGAAGAGAAGAGGTGGCGAAAGCCTTACGAAAGACAAAATGTGCAAGACGACTAGAGTAGATGGTATTAGTGTTAAATTTCCTAAGAAAGGGGGTGACTG
The DNA here is from genome assembly GCF_036320965.1 of Panulirus ornatus. Taxonomy (NCBI): domain Eukaryota; kingdom Metazoa; phylum Arthropoda; class Malacostraca; order Decapoda; family Palinuridae; genus Panulirus; species Panulirus ornatus. The sequence continues at coordinate 14,873,748 of NC_092286.1, read as the reverse complement.
TGTTGTTGATTGGTTGGTAAGGATTTTCAGTGTATGTATGGATCATAGTGAGGTGCATGAGGATTGCCAGAATGCATGTATTGTGCTACTGCATAAAATAAAAGGGGATGGATGCAAGTGTTGAAATTACAGAGGCACGTACATGTTTGTTGAGTGCATCTGATAAGTTGCGTGGGAGGGTAGTGATTGAGAGGGTGAAAGCATGTACAGAACGTCAGTTTAGGGAACAGTGTGGTTTCAGAAGGGGTAGAGGATGTGTAGATCAGTTTTAAAGGATGTGTGTGGAAAATACTTAGAGAAACGGATGGATTTGTATGTCGCTTTTATAAATCTGGAAAAGCCATGTGATCGTGTTGATAGAGATGCCTTATGGAATGTCTTGAGAGTATACAGCGTGTTAGGAAAGCTCCTAGAAGCAGTGAGAAGTTTTCATCAAGGCATTGATATGAGTAGGAAGAAAGGAGAGTGAATGGTAACAAATGAAGGTTGATCTGCGGCAGAAGTGTGGGATATTACCATGTTTGTTTATTTTGTTTGTGGATGGGGTGGCGAGTATTCAGTCTGTGGGGGATGAGAGGGCCTGGGAAGTGAGCTAATTTTTGTTTGCTAACGATACAGCACCGGTGGCAGATTCGAGTGAGACGCTGAAGAAATTGGTGACTAAGCTTGGAGGGGTGTGTGATAGGAGGAAGTTGAGAGCAAATGTGAAGAAAGCAGGGTTGATGGACAGGTTAGTTGGGGGTGTGAGTTTGGACAGAGAAAACTTGAAGTGTTTTAGGTAACTGGGAGTGGACATAATAGCGAATGGAACCATGGACGCGGAAGTGAGTGATAGGGTGGGTGAGGGGGCGAAGGTTCTGTAGCGCTTAAGAATATGTGGGAGAAAACGTTATCTGGGAGGGCAAAAATGGGTATGTTAGACGGTATAGGATTCCCAGCAATATTGTATGGATGCGAGACATGGGCTGTAGATAAGAACGTACGGAGGAGGGTGGTCGTGTTGGAAATTAAATGTTTGTGGACAATATGTGGCATGAGGTGGTTTGATCGAGTGAATGATTAAAAGGGTAAGAGAGATGTGTGGTGATAGAAATAGTGTGGTTGAGAGAGATGTAGAGGGTGTGTTGAAATGGTTTGGACATATGGAGAGAATGAGTGAGGAAAGGTTGACCAAGAGGATATATGTGTCAGAGATGGAGGGAACAAGGATAAGCGGGAGACCAAACTGGAGATGGAAGGATGAGGTGAAAAAGATTTTGAGCGATCGTGGTCTGATCATGCAGGAAGGTAAGAGGCATGCAAGGGATAGGGTAAATTGGAACGTTATGGTATACTGGGGTCGATATGCTGTCAGTGGACTGACAGCGTCTGGGGTAAACGATGGAAAGGTCAGTGAGGCCTGGTTGTGGATAGGGAGCTGTGGTATCAGTGCATTACACATGACGGCTAAAGCATGGAGGTGAGCGAATGTGGCCTTTCTTCGTCAGTTCCTGGCTTTACGTCGCTAACGCGGGAATCGGCGATCAAGTATGAAATATATATATATATATATATATATATATATATATATATATATATATATAGAGAGAGAGAGAGAGAGAGAGAGAGAGAGAGAGAGAGAGACAGAGACAGAGAGAGAGACGTCATTACCATTTTTCCCGCCATAGTTGTAAAAAAAAATATGTGGCGTCTTTTAGTAACCCCTACATCATTACAGAAGGTTTACCAAGCGAACTGTCAGTCGTAATTAACCACGACCATAGAAAACGCGTAATACATAGGTCGACTTCTGTATACCGCAAGTAATGGAGGAAAACAGGTCTTGAAATATTACAAAACTGAACATTTCTCGTCGTTTTTTTTTTGTGGTAACAAAAAACGACTCACTTGTTTGAGTAAGACGATTGAAATACCACGAGTTTGATTCGGTTATAATAGCATTACACTGGGACTCCATTATAGTCATATATACTGTCTGTCTGTAGACTCATTTAAATGACAAAAGTCATTCCACGCATCCCATTTTCAGGCGCTTATGATTAACGTCACTTGATACCTACACAAGATTCCCATTTTCTCTCCCCGAGTACAACACAGAATAGGAAATCTGATCAGTTTTAGAGACTATAAACAATGGCTGGAGATTTATCGATGATATGTATCTTTTTGATGACCCATTTATGTCTATATCTATTCGCGTAAATCATGTTCTGCTTATGTAAATAATATGTAAATGATAAGTATGTGTGTGTGTATATGTTGGTTACTATACATGGTGTAAAATCACACCTGGGGAAAAAAGAATGGAATGATAAATAGAGCGAGTATCGGTGCTCAGGGGATTATCAGTGTGAAATGACACTTGGAAAACAAGACGATTAGAAGCCGATTCCCCTCACCCCACCATTCTCTCTCTCTTCTCTCTCTCTCTCTCTCTCTCTCTCTCTCTCTCTCTCTCTCTCTCTCTCTCTCTCTCTCTCTCTCTCTCTCTCTCTCTCTCTCTCGCCTCGCAGCGATCCATGGAAAATCTCACCACTGCAACACAAGGTGGGGGGAAGTTTATGGTATATTTTTCCTTTGCCTTGTGGATAATGTACATGAGTTCCGCAAGGGAAACTTTTCTTTTTTGGTCCAGCATTAGACGTAACGTCATTTCAGATGAGCTGCATAGGTTAACGTCTCGAGATAGTATTGGAAATGAATCTGTTTCAATTTGGATCGAATTATTGAGAGTATGATTTAGTGTATAAAAGTTTATATATATATATATATATATATATATATATATATATATATATATATATATATATATATATATATATATATATATATATTCCTCTCCTGCGTTCCTAGTCTGTACTGAATATTTTCTCTTTTCATTGCAGGCTTATCTGTGTCTAGCTAGACTCCACCACCATCACAAGTCTGTTGCACAGAGGAGAAAGGAAAGGCAGACGTAAGGTGAAACTGTGTCCCACAACTTCTTTGTCTCATCTCACCACCAAGATGACTTAAAATACAGGTAATGTCCGGTAGTCCTATATTAACTTTCGCTCCATTATTTCTGTAATGCTTTGGGGTCGTAGTACGAAAGATATAGACATCAGATTACTCATAGAGCTGGTTTTTAGGATTGATTATATTAATCTTTATGGAAATTATTCTCGTCAATAGATTTTAAGGATTCTGTTCGAGCAGGTGAACGAGTTACAACCTGATCGAATCCCTTTCGAGGCCAAACGTTTCCATATCTAATTTTCTTAGTAGTGAAAAGGATAAATGATGAAGTTAAGACTTTTTGGTTTCCAGTCCTCAAAATTACGCGTCTATATCGCTTCTCTTTCCGGCTCTGTGCTGCCTTGGCAGGTGTTCCTCAAACATTCACTACCTCTTCCTTAGCAACTTGTTGGTCTTGTAAGTCTCTGTCTAGGAAAACAAACTATAATCGCCACCCGACCATGTAAATAGCACTTATAAAGGTTGTTAATGTCGAAGGGCGTCTGGTGGGAATACGCGTTGGACACGTAAGTCTGGCTTTAACGATCATTCCATGCTCAACTCTCATTCAGGTATAGGTAAATGGCGTGTGCCCCTAAATGCAATCGTGGATGTCATTATTACAATGGAAGAAGGTGGATTCTCCTTATACAATGAGTCAAGGGAATAGGTGAGGGTAATCTCTGGGAACTTATTGAGGTTGAGTCTCGTCGTACTGTCAGTTCTTCATGAGCATATATACCTAAAGTGCAAGAAGGTCAGGAAGAAACCTCACACACGTTCACCATCGCTATTCCCATCAATGTCATTCCCTCATTTCCTAAAACCTCTGCGGACTTACACCCTTGTCCATATCAAGACATGAAAAAGTATCCCACCAGCAGGTTCATTCAGCTCATTTACATCCAAAAGTCTCTCTTTTGCATGTCTGTCTATTAGGACGTAATCCACATTTGCTCGCTTGTCATTAAACTTACTTACCCATGTATACGTATTTATGTCCCTTTTTTTAAACCAGTAATTCTCGATCTGCAGTTCTTTTTAAGGAGTATTGGGGACCCAGTTACCTCAGTAATGTCTTCAGCTGCCACGTCACCCACTCTTTCATTCAAATCACTTATCACTATTACTCGATTCCTCTCATCAAACACATTCAACATTCCTTCACTATATTCATTGCATCTCCTCACTTCATCATTACCTGTTCCCACCTCTTCCCCTTTTCCCCCCCTTACTGATGTTCTTATTTGTTCTCTTGTTTTTCACACATTATCAACCTCTTTCCAAAAATCTTATTCTCCCTAAAGTTTACAAATACTCGCTCACCCCATCTTGCATTTGCCTTATTTTTCAATCCCTGCACCTTCCTCTTGACCTTTTGACGCTTTCTCGTATACATTTCCCAATCATTTGCACTCCTTCCCTGTGGGTACCTTTCACTAGCAACTTTACCTCCTCATTCCACCGCTCACTACCCTTTGTAATCTGCCCACCTCCCACTTTGCTCATGCCACTTACATCTATTCCACTTACCATCACTTCTTCCCTAAATACCTCCCATTCCTCACCCACTCCCCTTGCTTCAGTTACTCTTTCCTTTTGCCATTCTACACTCAATCTCTCCTGGTATTTCTTCATAGAACTCTCTTTTCCAAGCTTGCTTACTCGCACCACTCTCTTCGCAACGATATTGTTTCCTCTTTCCCTATAAGCCTCTGAAAATCTTCACCCTTGCCTCCACATGATATTGATCAGACATCCTACTAATCCTACCACCTTTTGTACCTGCTTAGCAGTCCAATAATGCCCACTGACTAGATATCCTTTGTACTCAAATACGTATTCGTGTGTAAGTTCCTCTTTTTAAACCAGGTATTCCCAATGACATGTCCTTTTTCAGCGCACAACTCCAAAAGCTGTTCACAATTTCCGTTCATAACACTGAATACCCCATTCATACCCTCAACTGCCACATTACTCACATTCACTAATACCCGGTCTCGTGCACCAAAACTGTTGGCACACTCACTCAGCTGCTCCCAAAAAACTTGCCTCTCATGATCTTTCTTCTCTTGACCAGGTGCATTAGCACCAACAATCACCCATCTCTTGCCGTCCAATGTCATTTTTTTTTCACCCACATCAGTCGAATGAGAGAGAGAGAGACTCAGTATCTGAAAACGCTGACCTGTAGTGCTTTCAAATGACGTGAGTCTCTCTCTCTCTCTCTCTCTCTCTCTCTCTCTCTCTCTCTCTCTCTCTCTCTCTCTCTCTCTCTCTCTCTCTCTCTCTCTCTCTCTCTCGTGTCAGGGGAGGCCAGCTTTGTCACTACGCAAGACGTTAGTTAGCTGCCACTACGCAATCTGCCACATCGCTGCCAGGTATGCTCTTGAGCAGCAGACTGACCAACATCTCTCCACCTCAGATGAGATGTCCATCATCTTGCGCGGGAGTCGAGCTGCCGCGTGAGGCGAGGCGAGATGTGACTCACTCTGGTAATGCGATATGCCTCCCGTGTGTGTCCTCGCACGTGTTGCATTCATTGACATTATGCAAATGCATCATTTCTCGAGGAGTTGGGAGGAAGGGAGGGAAGGAGGAGGAGGAGAGGTGGCCTTCCCAGAGAGCGGGGCCTGCCTCTGTCTATATATCTATGGCATCCGTTTGGGGCGGTGTCATGAATATGGAGATGAATCATGTTTTTCTGAGGAGGTGATTCTCTGGGAATACAGACTACGATACAAGACGTAGGCACAACGTAGTGGGGAGCGGTGGGAATCCTGGCCAGTCGTCAGTCGGTGCGTGAGAGGGCTAGCGCTATTTGAAGGAGGATCTTGAGCACTGAGTGGCTGACGGGGGTTTGGCACTTCTTGCCGGAGAATGTTGAGTGAGTGCCTGGCATTTGTAGGAGGTTCCTCAGCCCTGGGTGCTTGATAGGAATGACACTGCTGGCAGGAGAATCGTATTGGTTTGATAAGCAACAGTACCTTACCGGCTAATAAAAGTGATGCAGAGAAGGGTGTACAGACATATCATATCATACAATGGCCTGGCCCTTTTGAGTCAGTGTACACTCATATGTAAGTCCGGATTTGCTCGACTAGACTGTGGACAAGCAACGCAGCACAAACGTCCGTATTCAGACACATATATGAAGCCCTGGACACGGCATTTATATTCACAGCGGCGGAGGCATAGTCTTGTCGTTTTGCTCTGATGGAGGGCCTCTAAAAAGTCGACTTAGAACAGTGGGTCCTGCTGTAACATTTTATTGCTCCATCATTCCATACTTCTGAGCCGAATTACATTTCCTAGTCAAGTTAAAATCCCGTTTTTGTTTTGTTTTAACAGGCAATCCAGTCGTGGGCCAATCAGGCCTCCTGTTGTCTGTCTTTCTCAAGTAAACTCTTAGAAACTACTCCCTCTTTTCCTCACTCCTTCTTCCTTACTGTCTCGTTCTCTTCCTCCCTCTTCCTCTTCTTTCCTTTCCCTTTGTCTGTCCGCTTTTACTTCTTGCCTCTCTCACATCATCAGCTCGGTGGAACTGCCTCTCTGAACAGCAACAGGGAACTCCCTGGCTTCTTATCTCGTTGAGACAGTTTGTCCCGGAATGTAAACAGCCTATTTTCTCCTCGGGTGATCCTGGGTGATCCTCAAGAGACCCTGGAGGTGGGCTGCAGGCGAATTGCTGCAGCTCCGCAGGGAAAGGGGCGTCCTCCGTCGTTGCCCGCCCTGCCGGTGGTGGCAAGTCTTACCCTAGCCTTGCCCTGCCCTGCTGGAGGTCAAGGTTGTGTTTTGATCCTCGTATAAGGGATCCACTTTACTTCCGGGTTCAGAATAGCGTCCAACTCGTTCCGATGGTTCGTCCTTATCTTTTCTTTTTTTACGTCGGACACCTTACCTTTGATATCAGATATGGTGATATGCTTTGATCTAGAGGATGTATAAGCTCTCTCTCTCTCTCTCTCTCTCTCTCTCTCTCTCTCTCTCTCTCTCTCTCTCTCTCTCTCTCTCTCTCTCTCTCTCTCTCTCTCTCTTTCCAATCATATACACACACATGTATATATAAACGCCCATACACTCACATATACACATATACATGCCATATACACTTACACATACATATACATACACATGCATAGACACATACATATATACACATATATATATTCATACTAGCTTGCCTTCATCCATTCCTAGCGCTACCCCGCCACACAGGAAACAGCATCGCTACCCCCCCCCCGCTTCAGCAAGGTAGCACCAGGAAAACAGACAAAAAAAGGCCATATTCGTTCACACTTGTCTCTAGCTGTCATGTGTAATGCACCGAAACCACAGCTCCCTATCCACATCCAGGCCCGTCTGCTTGAAGTTACACCACGAGTGAAAAAAAAAAAAACTCCTTTGGCGATGTTGTATCTTCGTATCATCATCACTTGACGAAACAGAGGACAAGAAGTCTTCTCTTCAAAGGAATTCATGCTGTCCCTGCTACTGAGAGTGGAGCAACCTCGAGCTGCAGGAGCTCCAGGAAGAAGGAGATCTTTGAGTAACACTCGGGCTTCTTCAGGAAGGGGATGTTCTCACCACCCGCAGGCCACTCTTCACGTCACTGGACGTTGCAACATGTTTCTCTCTGCCTCGACTTCATCCTCTTTACTTTTCGGCATCGCCAGGTTAGCAGCTGCTGCAGCAACATCGTTCGAAACTCTCATAGTTATTGGTCCATTCTCCTACGCCTATGTGGGACACTTCTAAGGCTTTCCTTGCCTGTTTGCTTGATCCTTTATGTTACTTTTTAGCTCCTTGCCACCGAGGTAGATGGCTATAAGCCTGCATGTGTGGACAGTAAATGTATTCCATGTTCTTTGTTGACGAATATCAGCTTTTATGTTCACTGATCCTTTTGGGTATACTTCGCCTTGTTGCCCTGGAATAGATGGCCGGATATCCAGTACATGGTATACTACGCTACCTTCTTTCATACCTCTACCACATTTTGTTTTCCACACGTCATCTGTCTTCAACCCTGACGAAGACGCAATTGTTTACTCCCATCCTCTGTAAGTATCTCTCGATATCTAAGGCCAATGGTGTAGGTGGAAAGTGGTCAAATGTAACGAACCGCTCAGATTTCTATGAGAGAATGAGCTCTGGTCTTGGGAGTTGACACCTTCCTTAGGCTGTTGCTAGAGTCCCATATTTGGAAAATAGCAAAGGAGACATCCTGTATGCTAGTGAGTATTAGAGCAGCAGTCAGGTAAATGAAAAAGAAAATATTCAGCAAGCTGTTCATATCCTACATCAGGCCAGAATTAGAATATGTTTGTAAAGTTTGGTCACCGCTCTTATGAAGGCACAAAGAGCTAATAGAGAAGATGCAGAGGAGGGCAGCAAAGATGGAACCAGAGTGACGAGACTTGAGTTACAGGAAAGGTTAGAGAACCTTAGCTTTCTCCACCTTGGAGGAGAGAAGATTCAGAGGTGTCTTGAGCACGACCTTTTACATTCTTAAACCAGACGGACGGCGTAGATCAGCAGGTCTTAAAAAAGTCATAGGGATGTACCAACCAGAGGACATAGCATGAAATCGTAAAAGAGACTTGTGGAAAAAGATATGAAATCGTGCTTTTACGGTACGAGACTGGTGGATGAATAGAGTGAACTAGGAACAGTAATTGCGGAAAGCATAGAAAAGTTTAAAAAGTTGTATGATCGTTGGGCAATGTTCAAGAGAAGCGAACCCATGAGTGCTACTCAAACCCACCCCCAGTCCCCATACAGTACAAAGAGGTAATTACGAATAGGTAATTACAAAACCAACCACAGAGTCACAGTCCAATGAACAATGGTCGTTCAGATTGGATCATGTGATGTGATTGTCCAAAACAATCACATGTTTACCAAATGGTGTCCTAGCTCCGCCTCTTCGATGTATATCAACTGACTTATATTTCTTTCTTGTGTCTCCCCTGATGATGTGATTATTACACGAAAGTGCACTTGGGAACTTACCGTGTTTCATTTTCCCCGTGGACTCATAGGAATATCTTGATCACGCGCAAAATTGTGATCCTTTCCAATATATATATATATATATATATATATATATATATATATATATATATATATATATATATATATATATATATATACCCAAGCCTAAGCCAAGTACCCATTTTATTGACCAATCCTTAGGGGAATGGATGAACATCTGGTTTGAGTGTGGATCGAATGCCGCAAGTTGGATTCGAACCTATGCGCTCGACCCTGGGCGGCCCACAAATGCATCACGTGACTTTCAGGAACGTTAACCGCCATGTACAACACAGAAGAACTATTATTGTATGGCCCATACATACTGGCATATATGACGCATACGTAAATTGCCAGAGTCTCTCCGTATCGTATTACTGTGGGTAATTCTTCTAAGACTTCATCCCTCATCATCAGTTTCAAATACTATCTCTGAAGAATTATTTCATAAGTACATGGCAATTAGAGATTTCGATAGTCTCAAGACTGCACAGGATCCTCTTAACTGTGCGCTGCATATGTTGTGCGTCGAGATCTTTCCCATAAGGCTCTTGAGTGAGTGAACGCCAGATGAAAACATACGAGGAATATTACAGTACCATCGACCAACTCGGTGAAACTTTACACTATCAATTACGTAAGAGCGTTTTTATAAGGGTGAAGTATGGTGATTAAAGGTTTTACTGTGGAAGGGAAGGGAAGAATGATAAGCAAAAGGAACTCCCTTAAGTAAGTCGGTTTTTATTTAAGGAAAAATTTGATGATGAAAGGAAAACTTACGTATGATGGTTTTCATTTAGGGAAAAAAATATAATCTCAAGGAAATTCCTTACGTAATAGACTTTTCCTTCTAGAAAAAAGTATCATAAAAGAAAAACTTACGTAATAGGGTTTTCATTTAGGGAAAAATATATATTCCAAGGAAAACTCCTTATGTGATAGGGTTTTCCTTTTGGAAAAAATGTAATGTAAGGGAAATTCCTTACGTAATACAGTTTTTCTTCAGGAAAAAAAAATCTGAGGATCAAAGGAAGGCACGTAAGATGGCTTTCATTTAGAAAAACAAATATGATAAAATAAAACTCTAGAATATTGAACAACCCGGAGAAGATAAAGAAAACTTTTGTCATATTTGTCAGTTTGTGAATGTCTGGATGACGTTAAATGTTTATTACTAGAAATCGCAAGGGAAAAATACTATTATGTTCTCTTGAATTGTCATAGTTTCACCGTAAACAAATTCACACACACACACACACACACACACACACACACACGCACACATATGAAACCGTCGAGGAAATGGCCACACAAATTGCTGGTATAAATGGTCGCTAAATGGCTTCTTTTGGATGGCTTTCGATCGATCCGGAATTTCCACGTAAAACTGGAAGGCCATTCCAGGCAGCCACGCGGACAATAGACACAAGTTTCCACATTTGTGACGTACCCAAAACTGTGAGTAAGGGTTAATGTGGGTGTCAATGTCCACACTATGCAGGCAGGATTCACTGAGGAGAAGAAGAGGAAGAAGAAGAAGAAGGTGGAGGAGGAGGAGGGGAAATAAGAAAAAAAAGGAAGAGGAAGAGGAGGAGAGAGAAAAGAAGAAAAGGAAGAAAGAAGAATGGAAGAAAAAGAAAGATCAACGAAGAAGGAAAAAGGAAAAAAAAAAAAAGAGAAGACAGAGACTTGGATCAAAGGAATGAAACCTGACAGCCCGCCACTGAAGTGTTGGCTCAACTTTGCAAGAGACACTTGACCCTTCCCCCAACCCACGCATCCCCCATACCCATGAGAACTGTACCTCCCTGACCGGTGGCTGGCTGATGGAGAGAGAGAGAGAGAGAGAGAGAGAGAGAGAGAGAGAGGCATAAAACGTCAGGCAAATCATCTCCCGCCAGAATATTTTACCGTTGGGAACCTGTGGCGGTGGGAAGAGTAGGAACCCTCCACACACACACACACACACACACACACACGCGCGCGGCCTCCCTCGCTGCCTGGAAGCCTCTGACAACTGAGTGATGGGAGGGACGGCACGGCCAGCTGACCAGCCCGCCCGCCCGGCCGACCTACCCCCCCAACGCCCGCTGCCACCAGTCAGCCGCTCTTACGGCCGCCAGCCACACCCCCTCCCCATCTCTCTCTCGCCATGCGAGGCTCATCCTTATGCCAACTCCGCCCAAGGCTCGGTGTTGATCCCCTTCCCCCGCCAGACTGGAATTTTCAAGGCCTCGTTCTAGCAAATGGAACTCAGATCAGTGGACGGAATATTTCAGATCTATGTTGGGCTTATTTCCGGGAGGGAGGGAATATGTTAGAATCATAGACTCCAAAGATATTCAACTTTAGCCAAAAAAAAAAAAAACGGATTAAGATTGATTTTGTAAGATGGTTCTATACACAAAACCATCTCTAAATAAAGTATTTGATTTTGTAGATTCTTACTTGTCTTGTAACACAGTGAACATTATTAAGTTTATATTACGGCATATATGCGTCACGGGAGCAAAGGTCGCTTCCTAAGTGACACGTGAAGGATCGCATGTCACGTTCATTCAGACATAAAAACAGCGCTCTTATATCGTAGGGCATGTGTAGCGTCTGGGGTATACCATGGAATGGTCTGTGGGGCCTGGATGGGGATAGGGAGCTGTGGTTTCGGTGCATTACACATGACAGGTAGAAACTGAGTGTGAACGAATGTGGTCTTTTTTATTTTTTTTTTGTCTGCTTTCCTGTCGCTACCTCGCTGAAGCGGGGGGGGGGTGCATATATATATATATATATATATATATATATATATATATATATATATATATATATATAAGTTGCTACCGGACTCTGCCTGCTTGAGATTACACAGCGGATCAAAAGTCTCCTTTGGCGAAGCGGTGTCATCACCGTCAGTTGACGAAGTAGACGACTATCTATCTTGTCAGGGAACTTCGCCCAGCCTGTTGGTCTGCCAGAGAGACACCGTGCACACGTTTGTGCGCCCAATAACACTTGTGTTCGCGCTCCATTAGCCTTTATCGTAATACCCGGATATTGCTGCTGTTCTCCGCAGCATACGTACGGTGTCTGCCAACACACGGAAGGTATCATGTCCCTCCATTAGGAATGCAACAGTTGGTTGCTATAACATCCAGTTGTTGTGTAAGTCAAAAAGAGATTCCTTGAGTATAGACGGGAGCATTTTTCTTTTTCTTACGTGTTTTGACGTTGGAGGTTTATGTGGAAGACACAGTCAAGGCAGAATTTGTTATAATGGATTGACAAATTACATTTTTCAAAGGTTTCAGTGGGATAGTATTTCTTACAGGAGTCTGCCCTTAAACGTACGAGTTCGAGCGGTTCACATCAAAATCTACTTTTATGAGGTATTTGCGGTCGAGGAAGGGAACTACAGCAGATGTAAAACCATAAGAAACAATTCATATTTTACTAAGGATCAGACGTTTATGAGTTGCAGTTTGTGAGGAGCCTTCATACTCACCAGAGGGAGACAATGGTTTTAAAATCAGAGGAAAATAGTACAATCGTATTGTCATTAAATCGAGATTAATTTCATCTTTGTCACAGGAAACGCTTCGAGCACTGCCTTCCCGAAGCCTTCTGGCGATATTCATATTTTCTTCTATTTTCTTTCAGTTGCTGTTAACAGGTGATTCGTCACGATTTCTCGTTACGCTGACGAGGGGACTCGAATGTTGTGGAGAGAGAGGGTGAGGGGAGGGTTAGAGTCGTGCAGGCATCATGTCCGACACAATTCCAGATGGAGGATCAGTTGGTGATAATTACCCGCCTTGCCTCGGCTGACCCACCGTGTCGACCTGGAGGTGAGCGGAGGAGGAGGAGGAGGTGGTGAGGGAGTGAGAAGAGGAGGGAGTGGAAGATGAGGAACAGGAAGAGGAGGCATGTGATGAAGGAAGATGGGAAACTTGTGATAGAGGAAAGAGTGTAGTAAGAGATAAGGAAGGACGAAGGGAAGATTGCAAGAGGAGGCATACACGAGATAAAAGGTGTAGTGGCTAGCGTTCCTGACCATGACGCCATCCCGGGCCGCCCGGGGTCAAGCGCATAAGTTCGAATCCTGGTTGCGGCAGTCGGTCCACTGTCAACCCAGCTGTACATCCACCTCAGGGGGTTGGTGGATAAAATGGATACCTGGTTCAGGCTACGGTGTGTGTGTACATATATTCTATTTTCATACTATTCGCCATTTCCTGCGTTAGCGAGGTAGCATTAAGAACAAAGGACTGAGCCTTTGAGGGAATATCCTCACTTGGCCCCCTTCTCTGTTCATTCTTTTGGATGATTAAAAACGGGAGGGGAGGATTTCTAGCCCCCCCCCCCCCTCCCTCCCCTTTTAGTCGCCTTCTGCGGCACACAGGGAATACGTGGGAAGTATTTTTTCTCCTCTATCCCCTGGGATGATGTGTATATATATATATATATATATATATATATATATATATATATATATATATATATATATATATATATATGGCCTTGGTTAGGGCCTCAGTTACCCATGCCGTCTCAACTAATATAAAAAAATATGCAAGTTAAGAATAGACAAAATAAAACAAAAAAAAAGGAGAGGGAAGGATAAATGGATGAAAACAATTCAAGAAAAAAAAAACAAAATGTGGAGGCGAATTATGGAGACTTGAATGATTTTTTTTTTTTACAATTTTGTTTTGCAAAATTTCTGCTAATCAACATACAATGGTCAGAGAGCTGGGCCCCACGTGCAAGGGGGAGTCCCAGAAATAGAGGCAGAATATCCAGGGCGACAGCCCACGGTAATGATATTTCCCAGCGAGCGAGGCAGCACAGGTATACCCCAACACCCGAGTCATAAGGCGTTGCTTATTCATGGAACTTGGGACATTCGGGGAAGTTGGCTTCGGCCACAAACCACGGGGATAATACACACACACACTCACACACACACACACACACACACACACACACACACACACACCGTCCCTCAGGACAGCAACCTTGAATGAAAATAGGCGCTGGAACCGTGAGTGAGAGCGTCCTTTAAGACCATAAGCTCACGTCAGATAATACAAAACTGGAACATAATAGAAAAACCTTCGTTTCCAGGTCCATTCACGAGCAAGATGCCACACAATTGATGCACATCGCCGAGGCATTATCAGTATTCTGAGTGTGGCTAGGTGTGCTCATCCGAATCCTTCTAAGGCCACTTAATTGTTCATCAACATTCTCGAGTCCCAAACATCTGGCATGACTCCGCATGAGTTTCCGATAGGTTGTGTTAATTGTCTTATCAACATTGTGGAGGAAACATCTCACACGGGTCCTTATGAGTTTCCGATATGTTGATCGCTGGCTCACTCAGTCTCTGAGTCTCTCCAGAGCTAACGTCCACCACCACCCTTATCATTGGAGGCGGAGCGCGAGTCTATAAAGATCCTGTGGACTCTTTTAAGTCTTATGTATAAGAGCTGCCTTCTACGTATAGCTGCCGGCGCAGCCACGTAAGACCACTCGGAAGTTATAAGCAGATTATGAAAGATAAAAAGGGGCGGGATACTTCAGACTCAAGGGATGATTTCCCGGTTCTCCCGATTCCTCTTTCTGGTTCTTAAGAAACTGTCGATATGATTGAGGGAGGAAAGGTTGATCAGATTTTCTGAGTGGGTTTTCGCCTTTATTTTTCCCTCCGCTGCAGCAGTCAGATTCAGTAGAAGATGATGGGAAAAGAATCAGAGTGTATAAATCACTCTTCTGTGAGAGGGATGTTACTGGCCCAGCGTCACCATTGGCATCATCCACAAACGCATGCACTTGTGATTTGAATCCTTGTAGGAAGTCATTTCCATAGATAGGGCTGGTCCTTGCCACACGTCATTAATGACCCTCACTCCATTACGAGAAGGCTCCTCTGACATGAATTCCCATCCACCAAGGTAATTTTCCTATATCCATCGAAGGAGTCTCCTCCCTTATTCTTGCCTGAAGAACCAGCTTCAATATCCTACCTTTCATGAGGTAGTGTCAAATGCTTTCAGGTAGTCCAGATATGTACGATCCAACCTGCCTTTTCTTCGTCTACAACGGAGTTCACTCTCGCATACTCGTCCTAAAGGTTTGTAGAGAATGTTGTGTCTCGCTTAAAAGTTTCTCCTTTTTCAAACTGTCATCCTCTTGTTTTCTTGATATATTTTCCACTACGTCAGAGAACATACTCGTCAGCGAGATTGATCTTTTCCTAAGCTCAGCTTCCCAGTCTCCCTTCTTATGTGTGGGTATGACGTTTGCCCTCTTCCACTCCCTTAGCACTCCTCCTTCCTCCAGCTACACACACCTGGAGCAACGTTTGAAGCGGCTTCCAAAGCGTATCTGCACATTTCATCGACACATTCGAAGACTCTTCTTCAAGATCATGATTCCTGTTTGGGTTAAGGTTCCTTTCAGTTGTCAATTTATGTCTGTCTTAGACAATCCATTGCTTTCCAATACCTCCTCCCTCCCTCCTTTCTTCTCGCTGGCGGCGTTGGGTATACAGTGTCTTCCACTGAAAAGACACTTTTGAGCGTGCCATTCGGCTCTGAACATATCTGATACAACTCCTCACTCCCTCTGAATCCCTAACCCTACTCCTCCCTCTTGATTCCCTACACCTGATTATTATCTGATTTTCAACAGATGATGTACTCTCGAAGAATTCGTGGAAAGGTTTTGGGTTATCTCCATCCTTTGCCACAATACTCTTCTGAAAGGTTCGTCAGTCCTTTATTTCTCATCCTTCTATACGCATTCCTTCCTGTCTTATATTTTACGATGGTGATTGGCTGGGACTCCGTCTAATTCTCCTTCAAATTACATCCTTAAGCCCCTTCGCTTTTTAGGTTTTGTGTTGTGTGTGTGTGTGTGTGTGTGTGTGTGTGTGTAGAATTCGTGAGTTGTTTGGGGGGAAAACGTAACCTACCTTAGGGCAAGCCATTTACCCTAAACAGTGAAAGAAAACTTTGTGGTGATCATCCAACAGTATTTCGTCTCCATCTGACTTCAGGACGAAGACGGATTCACTCCACGCACGTGCAGTAGCAGCAGTCGTAGTAGTAACACAACGGGAAAGAGTTTTTAAAAGAAAAAACAGTAAAAGAAAGAAACCTCAGTTCTTTTTTTTTTTTCTAGGTTCATTATACTCGACTAATGAGTGAGCCATGATGAAAACAAAAGACAGTACTATTTATACTCTTTTTTTTCCCTCCCTCCTCCGTGTCTCAGAATCTTTATGGTTCGTATTCGGAGAATGATTATCTCTCGCCACAATAGTGTCCGATTCTGTGCCTCAATATCTGTAGGTCTTTGCCACGTCATTTGTAGGTCTTCGCCACATCATTTGTAGGTCTTTGCCACATCATTTGTAGGTCTTTGCCACGTCATGGTCTGATGATGTTCTCGACGAACTGGGGCTTCTCTCGTACTCTCAGTGTGCCCATCACTTGTACTGTGGTGCTAAGTCCTTCACTATGGCTGAGGGTCATGTGAAGACTCTCGCTGGAAATCCTACGAATGATGAAGGATGTCACATACGTCATCAGTGCGTTCCATGTTCCACGTCCTGTGCTCGTCATCAGTGCGTTCCATGTTCCACGTCCTGTGCTCGGCATCAGTGCGTTCCATGTTCCACATTCTTTGCTCGTCATCAGTGCGTTCCATGTTCCACGTCCTGTGCTCGGCATCAGTGCGTTCCATGTTCCACGTTCTGTGCTCGTCATCAGTGCGTTCTATGTTCCACGTCCTGTGCTCGTCATCAGTGCGTTCTATGTTCCACGTCCTGTGCTCGTCATCAGTGCGTTCCATGTTCCACGTCCTGTGCTCGTCATCAGTGTGTTCCATGTTCCACATTCTTTGCTCGTCATCAGTGCGTTCCATGTTCCACGTCCTGTGCTCGTCATCAGTGCGTTCCATGTTCCACATTCGGTGCTCACATCACGTGATGATCTGCGACACACGCCCACGTTCCCTGGTATGTTCCTCCGACCCTCATTCGTACGTGAGGGCAGCGCCTGCACTGAGGACCTCACGAGTCATCTCCTCACACACCTGCTCCTTCCCTCACACCCACGCTCCCTCCCTCACACCCAGGCTCCTTCCCTCACACCCAAGCTCCTTCCCTCACACCCAAGCTCCTTCCCTCACACCCACGCTTCTTCCCTCACACCCACGCTCCTTCCCTCACACCCACGCTCCTTCCCTCACACCCAAGCTCCTTTCCTCACACCCAAGCTCCTTCCCTCACACCCACGCTTCTTCCCTCACACCCACGCTCCTTCCCTCACACCCACGCTCCTTCCCTTACACCCACGCTCCTTCCCTCACACCCACGCTCCTTGCCTCCTCACACCCACGCTCCTGGACGTACTCTAATTAACACCACTTTTTCTGGCGGTGGACGAGTGACCGACTGTTGGAACTATTATTGACGCGCAGGTGTTTTTCTCTCGTCTGTCTAGCCTTAATGAGGGAAATTTGTGGAAAGAAATGGAGATGAACAGTTTCCCCTGATTTTTCTGAGAGGAGATTTGCAGAGAGTAGCAACTTATTTCTCTCTCTTTTCACTTAATCGAGACTATCTCCATTCACGCTGTATATATATATATATATATATATATATATATATATATATATATATATATATATATATATATTCCTAAGATTCCACTGGGAAAATGAAACACGATAAGTTCCCAAGTGCACTTTCGTGTAATAATCACATCATCAGGGGAGACACAAGAGAGAAATATAACAAGTCAGTTGATATACAACGAAGAGACGAAACTAGGACGCCATTTCATAAACATGCGCTTGTCCAAGACAGACAACGAGCATTCATAAACTTATCATTTTACAATTTTTATCAACACTAAAGTTATCTAATTTGTATTGTTGATAAGATTTGTAAAATGATAAGTTTATGAACGCTCGT